>NC_057404.1:5238964-5478964 GCF_019320065.1 Cervus canadensis
CTGTGGTGCATACACACAGTGGAATATTACTCAGCTAAAAAAGGAACACATTTGAGTCAGTTCTAACGAGGCAGATGAACGCAGAGCCTGTTTCTACAGATTGAAGTAAGTCAGAAAGAGAAAGACAAATACGGGATATTTATGCACATATACGGAATCTAGAAAGATGATACCAACCATCTATGTGCAGGGCAGCAAAGGAGACACAGACGTAAAGAACAGACTTTTGGACTCAGTGGGAGAAGGAGAGGGTGGGATAATTTGAGAGAAAAGCACTGAAACATACACATTGCCATATGTAAAATACAAAACCAGTGGGAGTTTGATGTATGATGCAGGGCACCCGAGGTCAGTGCTCGTGATAACCTGGAGGGATGGGGTCAGGAGGGAAGTGGAAGAAGGGGACACATGTATGCCTACGGCCAATTCATACTGACGTATAGCAAAAACCATCACAATTTTGTAAAGTAATTATCTCCAATTAAAATAAATAAATACATTAAACAAAAAAAGAGGGGTGGATAGTAAGGGCCTTGGCAGGCATTGTGTGGGCTTTGGTTTGAGTGAGAGTGGAAACCACTGGGGATCTGAGCAAAGCAGTGATGACCCAACTTCCCCTTAAAAAGCATCCTCTGGGGCAGCAGTATAGGCGCCGGATACATTGACCTGAAGTTCCCCAAAAAGATGAAGATCAGCTCCCAGAGTTCGTACCCATCCACCAATTCAACTTTAATATTCCCACTGAGATTTTCAAAACTGGACTGAGAGGTCACTTGGCAAAGATGCAGAAAACAGCCATTCTGGCATTTTACACCTGATGTGTAAAATCACGGTGGGTACAGAGCTGCCCCTCCACAGGAAGCCAGGCTCCATGTGCATCCAAGTCTACAGCCTCTGGACCACACTCAGAGCTCAGTTTTGGTCCAGGGAAACATTTGCAGGTACAGTGGCTAAGAGGAACCTGAGGGGAGAAGAAAGGAAAAAAACAAAAAGACTGCACCTGACCCAAATCCTAAAATTCCGTCTTGATGACAGAACCAAGGATTACTGCCCCAGACGGCAGCATGCCCTCTCTACCAGGAACTCGGCACTTACTCTGATGCTGGATGGTGACCTCTAGTTCTAGAAATCCCAGGACAGTCACGGTTTCATAGCTTGTATGCCACTGGCCCCATGAATCATTTAAATGAACCTAAAGAACTTCCCACAAAGATGCGAACAGAAAGCATCAGGGCTGTCTGTCACAGAGAGAGGAAAGAGAATGGAAGGCTGGAGGAAGAGAGATTCTTTCAAGGAAAACTAACTCAGGATTGAGGAGGAAGTGGACAGAGGAGATTTAACAGGGCACAGTGGTTAAGCCCTAGGCTGGAACCACTATTTATTCCCGTGTTCCTAGGTTCACAGTTCTGATTAAATGAGATAATGTGCATACACCCAGGCGCTTAAAAAGACCAATTCTCTTCCCTCTCTCCTGAGTTATCCTATCGCTTTTTAGAATGGCAGAAGGATTGAAAAGCAGGCTTTAAACAAGTTGTACGCTATGATTTCATTTTTGCTAAACATACACATCAACACACATGCACATACCAACAAAGAACATCCAGAAGAATGTAAGTCAAGTGTTTACAGTCGCTTTCTGGATAGTGATGTTACGGGTAATATTTTTGTTGTTCATTTGTATTTTTTCCTTTTTCACAATGAACACGGATTGCTCACTTTTTTTTAAGAGGCAGGAAAGTATGCATTATATTGTAGAAGGTTCCAATACAAATGGTTCAGATAAAAAAGCAAGTCTGTGAAAGCTAATGTTTTGTTATCTAAATCCTGAATCACTGATCAGGAAACTGGGTTTGGGTTTTGGAATATAGGACTGGCATGTAATCCAGCCCATAAACAGACTGGCATGGATGTTGGGGATCAGAGTATGTCTTCCACATCTCCTAAAGTGAATGTGCCATACCCAGCCTATTGCTTAATTATAAGCTTGCCAGTAAAACCACTTCAAGTCACTGGATCTTTGGAAGGGTTTCGCTGCTAGGGGAAGGACTGCTTCCTATCCCTGTCTATCTAGCAGCATATGGAAAAGGCTAAGGACCGGCCATTGATACAATTTGCTCTCCATTTTCCCTTTTTTCTAACTAGGAGTTTTTATGTATTTATCTTCTTTTGCCTCCATTGTGATATACCCAGTGATATTCATTGGGTATTTTGGAAATGGTTAGTCACAGGTTGCTGGATCATAAAGAGCCACGCATTGCAGCTAGGTGTAGTAACCAGATGTGACATTAGGTTGTTTCTCTCAGAGGGAGTATGTGAGTGTGTTTTGGCTGAACATGGCACAGTTATGATCAGTGAATGCATTCTAGTGATTGCACAATGTGCTCATCAGACAGACAAGGGGTGGACTGTCCTGGACTCAAATAACAACTATTGGATTGCCTCTTCTCCTGGGAATCACTCTCTGCCCTGGCTATAGTAGGAAGTATCAGGCCCAGGTCCACCAATCATAATATCCATCCACAGAGACTGACTGGTCCAAGGAGTGGGCATATGTTCCAAAGTAGAGCAAACCTGCTTCCTCACCTGGGATCTACATACAAACATTGGAAGGGTTCCCGGGTGGCTCAGTGGTAAAGAATCCACCTGCCCATGTAGCAGACTCAGGTTTGATCCCTGAGTATGGAAGATTCCCTAGAGTAGGAAATGGCAACCCACTCCAGTCTTCTTGCCTGGAGAATTCCATGGACAGAGGAGCCTGGTGGGCTGCAGCCCACGGGGCTGCAAAGAGTCAGACACGACTTGAGTGACTGAGCACACACTGGCCAAAAGGAACTCTCTTCACCCGGGAACTAAGCTGAGGCTGAGGCTGCGTGCTCTGCCGTGCGGACAGGAGAGAGTGAGGATGACTCACACAGAAGCAAGACAAGCAGGGGGACTTCCCTGGGGGTCCAGTGGCTGGGACCCCATATCCCCAGTGCAGGGGGCGCAGGTTCAAACCCTGGTCAGAGAACTAGGTTCCACATGCCACAACTAAGAGTTCGCATGCCACAACTAAAAGATTCTACCTGTCGCAACTAAAATTCAGTACAGACAAATAAACACATATATTTTTTAACAAAATACGCAAGCGGGGATAAGGAGTGGGTGGGGAGGGAGGGGCCCTGCCAGCACTGACCCCTTGATGCCAGCGTACACCCTTGATTGCTGCAGCAAATCTGTTACCCCACATCCCTCCCAGCCACATCAACGGACACAGCCCTAAGCGCCTTCAACTGGCCTGAGTTGAGTGTATTGATGGCACTGCAACCCAAGGACTTGGTCAGAATAACTATTATCAAAGAGGCACCAGACCCAAACCCAAATTTTTGTCACAAAAGAAGCCAAACTAGTTTATTTTTCATTCAAATCCACACTGATGTTCCACGGTTTCCTATTCTTAGGCTCCCTTCAGTTGGGGTTAAAAGGCCTCACAGTTACAATGAGGTATCAAATAAAGAACATAAACATTTTGTCACTTGGACACCCATTTCAACACTTCTCACAGCAACCACTGCGGGTAAGATAGACTCACGCTTCCTCTGTGGAGTTCCCTGGCAACTGAGCATAAATAAAGAAATCCGTCCCGGGAGGGGGCCCCTGGATCACGGGGTGCCCGGGGTGAGGAGGGATGGGGTTCACGGCTCAGAGGAGAACCGCGCTTCCTGCGCTACCTCAAAGACCCAGCGCCTCGCAGGAGTGCAACCTGGACAAATATGCAGACTGTAGACTCTCACCGCAGGAATTACCAACGAGCTAAAAACAGAAACCCGCTCTGCATAATCTCTAACCTCCGGGGACAACAGAGACAGAGAATTGCTGGGTCAATCTCATTTCCTCGTTAGGCCTATTATCATAAGTACGGGCCTTGCGTTCTGAACGCCACACTTCACTAACGTTTACTGGGCTCCAGCTTCTGAAATATTGAATTCCATAGTAATTTTATTTTTTGCTTTTGATCTTTACTGTTTTGCTCATTTATCCATAAACATGAGCTACTGAACTGAGCTGAAATTAAATAGCTGAGGTTAGAACCTGAGGCCATCCAGATAGGACTAAACCAGTAGCCCAAGAAGGACCTCACGCTGAAGTGAATAACAATAATAAATTTTAAATGTCTATCTTTGGATGATGATCCATGTCTTGATTTATCATAGTTAGGGAAGGGAAGAGATTTCTACGACATGAATTTCCCTGGGTGTGGATGTTTCTAATAAAGTGAATTTTGTAAATCCTCCCCTTTTGTCAAAACACCCTCTTAGAGGATGGTTCTGTGAAGGGAAATTGCTAGAACTGCTCCGCAAAGCAATATTTCGTATCACTTGACTAATTTTAAAAGTAGCTCATTCAACCAATTTTGGCAACTGAACTATTTTCTGAAATCCAGAATAGCAAAAACTTGAGAGCAAGACAGAGACAAAATGGGAGACTGTTAAAAACAAGAGCACTGTAGGTGTCTTCGTCTACTGAAACATCACCAGTGTTGGAGGAGGGAGGAAGGAGACTGTGGAGTGCATCTGAGCTGCCGGCCACTCACCACTGCTGGCCTCAGGCCTGGGGCAGCCGCCAAGGGCTGTCTCACTGACCTGCCCCCCCAGTAAAGCCATGAGTGTACCATGGCCATCCTGGCTACGTGACCGAGGACAATGGGATCCACAGGCACGCCTAATCTGCCTGAAGTCACAAGACTTGCCCATATTTCAAAGAGTGGTGGAGCCTAAATTTGGGCCCAGGGCTGTTGGGACCAAGGTCTGTGCTCTTTATGGGGCTTGGGAAGAGGCCAGCAGAGAAGCATAAGCTTCATAGATCCCTCTCTGGGGCAGCTGGTCCTTTGGGATTAAGATACACCCAAAAGACTTCACTTGATTGTATCTAATGATACAGACAATGATAAAAGCTAATCTTTACCAAATGTTTTCTGTGTGCCAGGCTCTGCTTATATGCCACATTCCTTTCAACTTCAGGACAATGCTGCCAAGCTGGCACTATTATTATGCCCATTTTAAAGATGGACGAACCAAGGCACTAAGGGTCAAGTAACTGGTGCAACAACATGTAGCTGGTAAGCAGGAGAGCCAACGTAAAACCCAAGGCACTGGCTCCAGAGCCCATATCCCGAACTTCTATTCTGTTTCCTACTACGACACAGGGATAATGAATGGTGAGCCCAGCCACAACTTTGTAAGTGTCCATCACACCACCCACACTTCTACTCATGCTATCCTTCTACTAGCAAAAATGAGGCACCTGGGATATGGAGTGGCTTACAACAAAATGAGATCTCTTTCAACTTTACCTCATAGAAAAACAAATCTATACACTTGAAACCATATCTGTGTTCTTGGAAATTGGAAACATCTATGATAGTTTCAACAGGCTGAAAACACATGCCCCAAGTTCAAGACTCCCCGGGTGGGTGTCACATCCATGGGTCTGTTCTTATCTTCCAAATTCATGGATGACCTTTCTTGGGAAGCCTGGAGTTCCACTGGGAGAGAAAAGCAAAACAAAACCACTAGGCTGTATCATTACAGGTATTCATTCCAATCCCACAGAAAGGCAATGCCAAAGGATGCTCAAACTACCGCACAACTGCACTCATCTCACACGCTAGTGAAGTAATGCTCAAAATTCTCCAAGCCAGGCTTCAGCAATATGTGAACTATGAACTTCCAGATGTTCAAGCTGGTTTTAGAAAAGGCAAAGGAACCAGAAATCAAATTGCCAACATCTGCTGGATCATCAAAAAAGCAAGAGAGTTCCAGAAAAACATCTAGTTCTGCTTTATTGACTATGCCAAAGCCTTTGACTGTGTGGATCACAATAAACTGTGGAAAATTCTGAAAGAGATGGGAATACCAGACCACCTGACCTGCCTCTTAAGAAACCTGTATGCGGGTCAGGAAGCAACAGTTAGAACTGGACATGGAACAACAGACTGGTTCCAAATAGGAAAAGGAGTATGTCAAGGCTGTATATTGTCACCCTGCTTATTTAACTTATATGCAGAGTACATCATGAGAAACACTGGGCTGGAAGAAGCACAAGCTGGAATCAAGATTGCTGGGAGAAATATCAATAACCTCAGATATGCAGATGACACCACCCTTATGGCAGAAAGTGAAGAAGAACTAAAAAGCCTCTTGATGAAAGTGAAGGAGGAGAGTGAAAAAGTTGGCTTAAAGCTCAACATTCAGAAAACTAAGATCATGGCATCTGGTCCCATCACTTCATGGCAAATAGATAGGGAAACAGTGGAAACAGTGTCAGACTTTATTTTGGGGGGCTCCAAAATCACAGCAGATGGTGACTGCAGCCATGAAATTAAAAGACACTTACTCCTTGGAAGGAAAGTTATGACCAACCTAGATAGCACATTAAAAAGCAGAGACATTACTTTGCCAACAAAGGTCCGTCTAGTCAAGGCTATGGTTTTTCCAGTGGTCATGTGTGGATGAGAGAGTTGGACCTAAAGAAAGCTGAGCGCTGAAGAATTGATGCTTTTGAACTGTGGTGTTGGAGAAGACTCTTGAGAGTCCCTTGGACTGCAAGGAGATCCAACCAGTCCATCCTAAGGGAAATCAGTCCTGGGTGTTCACTGGAAGGACTGATGCTGAAGCTGAAACTCCAATACTTTGGCCACTTCATGCGAAGAGTTGACTCACTGGAAAAGACCCTGATGATGGGAGGGATTGGGGGCAGGAGGAGAAGGGGATGACAGAGGATGAGATGGCTGGATGGCATCACCGACTCGATGGACATGAGTTTGAGTAAACTCCGGGAGTTGTGATGGACAGGGAGGCCTGGCGTGCTGCGATTCATGGGGTCGCAAAGGGTCAGACACGACTGAGTGACTGCACTGAACTGAACTGGACTGAACTGGACTGAACTGGACTGACCTGACTGAACTGCTGTCACGCACGTTACAGAAAATGCTGTGCCTGGCTTAGAGAGCAGAGTATGTCAAGAGTAAGCCAAGTCCTTGTTTGCACAGGTTTACCTGTCCTTGAACAAACAAGTCCAGAACAGTCCTAAATTTCACCAACTAGAAAAGAGAGACAGTTAAGCCTAAAACCATTTGATTCTCACTCTTGATATTCAAGCTTGTCTTCTGTTGTCATTTCATTTTTCCCTTACATTTCCAAAGAAGGCTTTTTCCTTGATTTTGGTAGCATTTGAATTCCATAAAAATGTTTTTTTTTTTTGGAAGGCTGAAAGAAGAGCTATTAATTTACTCTCAAGATGGGGTAGAGAGCAGCTGTTTTTGTCTACACATCCCTTCCTCAAGGAATCACTTTCCTATGTGCAGTACCCCGGCCGAGCCCATAACAGAACCCTCTTGCCAAAACAGTGAAGACTGAACCAAGGATGGCATGAGACAGCCATCTTTCTGTTGTGGATTTTAAGCTGGTAAGACAACACTGGAGGCCATCTCTCATGCAACGTGGAGAGATGAGAGTTAGATGGAGAGAGAGAAAATTCTACCGTCAGGGAGTGCCTTTTTCTAATCTCAAAGACTAATTCTTGCAGTCCTTTCACCTTTCCTATGAGGTATCTTAGAAATCTTTCTGAGTTGAATGAGTCAATAAACTTCCCTTTTTGCTAATCTGGTTTGAGTTGGATTTCTGTCTCTTGCAACCAAAAGAGTTATAACATTAAAGTCTCAAAGTTTAAATCACTGCCTTGACCTCTCATGAAGATGCCTGTTTGATCTGACTATATTTTCTCCTCTTGCAAAGGACTGAGTTTCTTTCATACCCAGTAAACCTGTTGCCTGGCTAGTCTCAATCTCTTCTGCATTCAGTCCATTTCTTCCTATGTCTCAGCCCTGCTTAGCTCAGACTCCAGGCCAAGATGATTGCTCTCTCCCTGTAGTCGTTCAGTTTATCTTTGGGGCAACAGGGAGATATGTTGTTCGCTCATTAACGGCAAAAAGCTCAAGCATCCCAATGTATACTAGGCTTCCACATGGCTACCTTGATACAATGATGTCTGTATTCTACTGACACTGCTGTTGCTTCAATAGGTGAGTCTAAAGATAGCTGTATATTGAAATCATCCAAAGAGATTCTTAAACCACCAATGCCGAGGCCCCACCCCAGACATTCTGTTTTGACTGGTCTGAGGAAAGATCTAGGCAACAGTAGGTTTGAAAATCCTCCCAGCAAAGTTAAGTCAGCCAACATTAAGACTGGCTGACTAAATATATATTTATACATGCTTTTAATAAGTTTTATGTGTGACTCAACTTGTTCTCTGACCATAGCTTTCGGGGTGGGGTTGGAGAAGGCATGGAGGTATTAGCCCTGTGTAACTCTAGTTCAGCATTTTCAGGGATGTGCTTGAATTCATTAAATTCAAGGGGCATGATGGGAATAGTCAAAGGTCCCTGCTCATAACATCACTTACAATTGGCCCTGTGAGCCGTAGCCTGGTGGGAAGCCACTGTTTATGCCCAATTGTGCATATCTATTGTGTGCAAATAAGTCTTCTATCAATGTATTTTAAATCATACAAATTCTGGTAGTCTTGCTTTTTTAAAAAAATCAAACATTTGACCTTTCTGCCATAATTCATCTTTGTTACTAGAGATTATCATATAATCTGCCTTAAACAGTATGTGTATTAGTTTGCTAGGGCTGAGGCAAGAAAGTATAGAAACTGAAATTTGAACACAGAGACAGGCACACAAGGAGAATGCCACAGGAATATGAAGGCAGAGTTGGGGTGATGCTTCTACAAGCCTAGGAACGCCAGAGACAGCCAGCAAGCCAACCATCAGAAGTCAGGCGAGAGTATGAACCAGGTTCTTCTTATAGTCCTCAAAAGGAAACCAGCCTGGCTGACACCTTGATTTCATATTTCCAGCCTCCAAAACTGAGAGAATTTCTGTGATTAAAGCCACTTAATTTGTGCTACTTTATTACAACAGCCCTAGGAAACTAATACCATCTCTTATTGAAAAGCAAAGTCTATGATTCTATAATCAGTCATCTTTGAAGCTATTAGGGGGTGGGGAACCTAGGAGTCTGACTAACCTGAAAACAAGGCCAAAGTGTTATCATTAATATTCATGCAACACATGACGTTTATTACCAGTTGCTTTTTGAAGACAAAAGCACAGGGGGAAAAAATAAAACTTTCCTGTTTTATAGCCTAGAAAACAGATACCAAAAGCCCAGCTGCCTGGACATTATAGAATTCAGCTAGAAAATTATCATAATTTTTGCAGGAAAACACATTTCTCTTGATTTTCAAAAATGAGTATTTAAAGAAGCCTCATTAAGGGCTTAATTTCCAAAATATACAAACACCTCATATGATTCAATAACAACAACAAAAACATACCCAATCAAAAAATGGGCAGAAGGCCCAAATATACATTTCTCCAGAGAAGACAGATGGCCAAAAACACATTAAAAAATTCTCAATATCACTAATTATTAGAGAAATGCAAATCAAAATGACAATGAGGTATCTGTTCATACCAGTCAGAATGGCCATCATTAAAAAGTCAGCAAATAACAAATCCTCAGAGGGTGTGGAGGAAAGGGAACCCTCCCACTGTTGGAATGTAAGTCAGTGCAGCCACCATGGAAAACAGTACGGAGTTGCCTCAAAAAACTAAAATGAGAAGACCACAGACCCAGCGTTCTCACTCACGGGCACGCATCCAGATGAGACTCTAACTCAAAATGACACATGCACCCCTATGTTCCTAACACTGCTTACAACAGCTAAGACATGGAGGCAACTTAAATTGACCATCAGTACATGGATGAATAAAAAAGATGTGGTATACAAATATATAATGGAATATTACTCAGCCATAAAAAGAATGAAATAATGTCACTCGTAACAATGTGGATGGACCTAGAGATTATCATATTAAGTAAGCCAGACAGAGAAAGACAAATACTACATGGTATCACTTATGTGTGGAATATAAAATGTGATGCAGACATCTATGTCTGCAGATATCTATGCAGATGTCTATGAAACAGACACAGACTCACAGACATAGAGTTCACAATTGTAGTTCCCAAGGGTGGGGGGCAGGGGATTGACAGTTTGGGATTAGAAAATTCAAAACTTCATATATATATATGTGTGTGTAACTGAACCACTTTGCTGTATGTCAGAAACTAACACAACAGTGTAAATCAACTATACTTTAATATAGTTGATTTAAAATTTAAAAATTTTTTAAAGTAAATAAATAAAACAAAGAAGCTCTGTTAGCAAACCATGAAATACTCCAAGCAGCCAGGACAACAGAAAAATCACTTTCTTGATTGGGGATATAGCGTGCATTAATTTGTAAAAATTCCGGTAAAGCATACAATGTGTGATGTCACAAAACCTCAATATTTAACTGCCAAATACTTTATATTGCATTTCACTGGCTCATTTCAGAACCTTCTGAATGGAAGTTGGTCCTCTGGTGGTACTATGTACTAAAATTCTGGTTTAAATACTAATTAACATTAGGAACTGATCATTTCCTATTGTGATATAATACTCATATAAAAAAAATTAAGAGGGACTTCCCTGACTCTGTGCTTCCAATGCAAGGGGTGCAGGTTTGATCCCTGATCAAGGAACTAAGATCCCAGATGCCACATGGCCAAACAGTTTTAAAATAAATTAATTAAAGAAATAGAGGGCAAAATGGAAACTGACCTTGCTGGTGAAGACTGCAAATTCTTCTTAAAAACTGAATCTCCCACAGTTCAATTTACTATTACTACATCTCCTTGACTTTCTCTTAATAACTTGTTCCTCCTTTTGCTCTCCAGGCTTTAATATCCAACTTGATTTTCATATATTTCTCAGGTTATATTTGCTACTCTGATTAAACATAAGAATCTTCACTTGAGTTAAACTCTTCAATTAATTCACTTTTTGACTTTGGGGAAATTCCTTCAATTCCTTGTTCTCTAGTTCTTTTCTTCTTAAGGGAAACAGCCCCAACATCACAACATTGGAAAGATCAAGGAACAAGTAAACTAATCAAGACACAACAAAACAATGAAAGTTAATTCTGGTATTTCCCTGGAGCTGATGGGGAAAAGGTGCTCTCTTTTCACACAGGTGATAACTGCTGGTGGCCAGATGAACACCACAAAGGATGAGCCTGTCAGAGGATGAATCAACAGAAAGAAAACTGAAGGCAAGCAATGGGGAGAGGTAGAGTCCTACTACTACTATATGAGCATATGTACCTGCTATCCACACGCCCTGCCTCTGGTCTTCAGGGTTACGACAGCCATACGCATCTTTATGCATAATTCATTTGTGTTGGGTTTCTGCCACAGGCTACTGAAAGAGTCCTAATGAACACAGAATCTTATTAGTGAGAAAAATAGTAATTAGACCAAAGATGACTATCCTCATATACTGTTTAAAAGGATGGATTCATTTCAATAAGGTCCTAGGAACCACCACAGGAAGGAAAGAAAAAATGTTGTAAGATTTCATTCTAAATTCAAGTTAGGGAGAGGATTAAACTTCTTCTGAATATCCCCAACAGCCAACAGTTAAAAGAAGCAAATTTGGGCTTGACATAAGCATAAACTTTCCACTTTCCAAAGCTACATAAAAAGAAACAACTGCCTCTTGAATATATTTGGCATTTATTTATTTCCTTTCATTGAAACCACAACTGCACTGGTCCAAGCAGTCTAAGTTCTCATTTGGACTATTGCCAGAGCCTCCTAAAGTCACCCATTCATCCAACAAACCTTTCCTGAGCCTCAACTCTGTGCTAGGTTCTAATCTAGATGCTTCAGACTCAAGGAACAGAACAAAAACAGAACTCCTGCCCTTAAGGAATGTGCATTCTACTCACTAGAAGCAAAAAATAAGTAATTCATTCCTCAGTATTGGTCCCAGGATCCCCTGAAGATACCAAGATCCTCCAGTGCTCAAGTAGGTTACATAAAACGGCTGCACAATTCCCTACATAAAATGGCCGCTCATCTCTACGTAAAATCGCTGCTCAAGTCTCTACATAAAATGGCTACACAAGGGACTTCCCTGGTGGTCCAGTGGCTAAGACTCGGCACTCCCAATACAAGGGGCTTGGGTGCCATCCCTGGTCAGGGAACTAGCTCCCACATGCTACAACTAAGACCTAGTGCAGCCAAATAAATAAAAATTATTAAAAAAAAAAAAAAATGGCCACACAAATCCCATACATAAAATGGCTGCACAAGTCCCATTTACAAAATGGCTGTTCAAGACCCTACATAAAATGGCTGCACAATTCCCTAGATAAAATGGCTGCTCATCTCTAAGTAAAGTAGCTGCACAAGCCCCTACATAAAATGACTGCTCAAGTCTCTACATAAAATAGCTACACAAATTCCATACATAAAATGGCTGCACAAGGCCCATATACAAAATGGCTGTTCAAGACCCTACATAAAATGGCTGCTCAGACCCCTTGCATAAAATGGCTACTCAAGTCCCTCCATAAAATGGCTGCTCAAGTCCCCTCCATAAAATGGCAGTGGTACAGTCAGCTCTAGGTATCAGTATATCAAACTTTGAAATTCAGTCCTTGGTTGGTTGAAATCACAGATGGGGAAGGCAAGGATATGCAGGGCTGACCATGTAACATACATGATGTTACACAGCAGATAGTCTGTATAGCATGACAGATGGTGGTAGGTGCTGGATAGAAAAAGAGATGGGGAGTATGGGGGGAGGGAGGCAGGGCCTCAGTTGTAAATAGAGTGACTAGTGAAGGGCTCATTGAAAAAGATACTAGTGCAAAGACTGGAATGAGATAAGGTAGGGAGTTATGCAGACATCTGGAGAAAGAAACATTTTAAGCAGAAGAAACATTAAAGGTAAGAATCTTGACACAGGATATTTGGAACCTGGTAAAGGCCATCTGGTTTTAGAAAAGGCAGAGGAACCAGAGATCAAACTGTCAACATCCACTGGATCATCGAAAAAGCAAGAGAGTTCCAGAAAAACATCTAGTTCTACTTCTGACTATGCCAAAGCCTTTGACTGTGTGGATCACAATAAACTATGGAAAATTCTTCAAGAGATGGGAATACCAGACCACCTGACCTGCCTCTTGAGAAACCTGTATGCAGGTCAGGAAGCAACAGTTAGAACGGACAATGGAACAACAGACTGGTATCCAATAGGAAAAGGAACGTCAAAGCGTAATGTCCACCCCTGCTTATTTAACTTATATGCAGAGTACTCATGAAAACCTGGGCGGAAGAAGCACAAGCTGGAATCAAGATTGCTGGGAGAAATATCAATAACGTCAGATATGCAGATGACACCACCCTTATGGCAGAAAGTGAAGAGGAACTAAAGAGCCTCTTGATGAAAGTGAAAGAGGAGAGTGAAAAAGTTGGCTTAAAGCTCAACATTCAGAAGACTAAGATCATGGCATCTGGTCCCATCACTTCATGGGAAATAGATGGGGAGACAGTGGAAACAGTGTCAGACTTTATTTTGGGGGGCTCCAAAATCACTGCAGATGGTGACTGCAGCCATGAAATTAAAGACACTTACTCCTTGGAAGGAAAGTTATGACCAACCTAGACAGCATATTAAAAAGCAGAGACATTACTTTGCCAACAAAGGTCCATCTAGTCAAGGCTATGGTTTTTCCAGTGGTCATGTATGGATGTGAGAGTTGGACTGTGAAGAAAGCTGAGCACTGAAGAATTGATGCTTTTGAACTGTGGTGTTGGAGAAGACTCTTGAGAGTCCCTTGGACTGCAAGGAGATCCAACGAGTCCATCCTGGAGGAGATCAGTCCTGGGTGTTCATTGGAAGGACTGATGCTGAAGCTGAAACTCCAATACTTTGGCCACCTGATGCGAAGAGCTGAGTCATTGGAAAAGACCCTGATGCTGGGAGGGATTGGGGGCAGGAGGAGAAGGGGATGACAGAGGATGAGATGGCTGGATGGCATCACCGACTTGATGGACATGAGTTTGGGTAAATTCCGGGAGTTGGTGATGGACAGGGAGGCCTGGCGTGCTGCAATTTGTGGGGTCGCAAAGAGTTGGACATGACTGAGCGACTGAGCTGAACTGAACTGAAAGACCATTAAGGCTGCAGTGGAGTGGGGGTGGGGGGAGGGACAGAAGGAATGAGGCCTGAGAGGCAAGGGGTGGTTGTAGCTCCTAAGGAGACTTTAGCAGGCAATGGCACACTCTGGAGTTTACTCTATGGAGGGGGAAGACAATGGAGGGCAGTGCAAACACATGATTATATTTTGAAAGGGTTACTCAGTCACTGTTTAGAAAATAAATGTCTCCCTGCTGCCAGTCTGATCCTCTACAGTCCATTGTCCACAAAGCAGAAGGAACCTTTTTAAATACTGTAGAGAGACTCAGAGAAACAAAACTTGCATCTACACTAAAACCTGTACTGGACTATTCAGAGCAGCTTTATTTGAAATAGTCCCAAACTGAAAACAACCAAAATATCCTACAACAGGTGAAGGGTTTAACAAATTGTGGGATATTCACTGTGGAGTACTAGTCAGCGACGAAGAGGATCAAACTATTGATACAACAACATGGATGGATCTCAAGGGCATTAAAGTACGCGAAAAATCTCAAAAGATCACAGATTGCATGACTCCAGCCTTTGGAGGAAATGGATGAAGGGCACCTGGGACCTCACTGCACCATCTTTGCAACTTCTTGTGAATCTGTAATTATTTAAAAATAATAAGCTTATTAATAAGCTTATTCTAAAATGAAAAGTTTAGAATCTATAACTGTCGAAATTAAAAGGTTTTTTTAAAAAAAGTGTTGCAGGAAGTAAACTGTATTTCATTGGAAAACTGCACTGTCTACATACAGCCCACCTCCCCCAGTTATCTGTACTCTTTCATTGTCTTTGAACTATTTTTACAATTTTGAAAGTGTAGATAACTGATAGATATGCAAACCATCCTTCATGGTAGAGGTTCCCTTCAAGCTGTCAGCCACATTCCTCGTGGGAAAACCAACTAACATATACAAAATATTTATGCATTCAATTCAACATTCCTTTTTCCACATCAAATTGTCCTTTGAATACTGTGATGGCATTGAGCAAGTTAAAGAAAAGCTTTAACATCTGTTCATTTTTATGTATGGGAGTCATGATTTTACCTTTTCTGAAAATTATCTTTTAAAAACATAAATCTGGTCATGTTACTCCCCAGCTTAACTGCCTCCAAGCTTCCCAACTGCTTTTAGGATGAATCCCAAACATTTCCTCAGATGGATAAGCCCCTGCCCGGCCAGGGCCCAGCCTGCCCCTTGGACCTCATCTCCTCACTCTGCCCTTTGCCAGGACTCCGGGACTACTGGCCTTTTTCAGCTCCCTGAGAACCTCAAGCCTGTTCCCACCCTGTGGCTCCTACAACTACTGTCCCTCAGCCTAAACCGCTCTCCTCAGCAGTTCACTTCAGTTCAGTCGCTCAGTCGTGTCTGACTCTTTGCAACCCCATGAATCGCAGCACGCCAGGCCTCCCTGTCCATCACCAACTCTCAGAGTTTACGCAAACTCATGTCCACCGAGTCAGTGAAGCCATCCAACCATCTCATGCTCTGTCGTCCCCTTCTCCTCCCACCTTCAATCTTTCCCAGCATCAGGGGCTTTTCAAATGAGTCAGTTCTTCGCATCAGGTGGCCAAAGTATTGGAGTTTCAGCTTCAGCATCAGTCCTTCCAATGAATATTCAGGACTGATTTCCTTTAGACTCTTCTGATGGATGGCTCTTTCTTAGGATTTACTCTCAACTGGATGGTTCCACCTCAAAAAACTCTTCTCAATCACTCTATCAAAAGTAACATCCCCATGCTGTTTTTTAATCATAATTATTTCTATCTGAAGTAATAATAATAGTGTTATTATGTATTATATATTATTTAACATTTTAAATATCATAACATATAAGCATAATAATTTATTATACTTTTTATAAATATATATTTGTTATATAAATATATTAATATCATTCAGCTAGCTACTTGATTATTTATTACCTGCCCACCCCAATTCTATCATAATAGGATCTTGATATTTGGCTCCACTATATCCAGAGCTTCCCAGGTGGTGCTATTGGTAAAGAACCTGCCAGCAAACTCAGGAGACTTAAGACATGTGAGTTCGATCCCTGGGTCAGGAAGATCCCCTAGAGAAGGGAAAGGCAACCCACTCCAGTATTCTTGCCTGGGAAATCCCATGGACAGAGGAGCCTGGTGGCCTACAGTCCATGTGGTTTCAACCGAAGCCACTTAGCATGCGTATTGTCCACTGCCTAGGAAGATCCCAGGCACATAGTAGGCACTCAATAAATATTTGTTGAATAAATCCCTGGGTGCATGATGCTCCTACAAGTAGTGAAGTCCTCATCACTGGAGGTATTTAAGCATGGTTTATACAACCGCTTGACAGGGTCTTAGGAAAGCTATGGGCATAGGCGCAATCACAAGAATAAAAGACCATTTTGGTCCCTCTAGGACTGTGAGCTGATGATTCAGTGGCTACCGTGCCCTTTCTATTATGCAAATGAGAAAAGCAAAGGAGTATTCCTCAGTCATTTCCCACCGAGTGATAGTTCGCACACCCCTGTTCCTGCTGCAATATCATCTCAGCATTAAAATGTTGAAGCTAATCAGACATTTAATTTCAAAGTGGAAGGTCATTATCTTGTCACAAAATTTTATTCCAATTACTTTTTTTTCCTATTATATGAAATGAATTAAAAGTAGCACAAAACATTGGGAGATCAAACAGTCAATCAGAAGCTCATTAAATATCATTGAAATTGGTGCAATAAAAAGCATTTCCCATGGCTGACTTATTATTTAAAAGCTATATTCTGGATGGCTCAAGGAATTGACATGCTGCCAGTCAAAAAATCACCCTATCCATAAATAGCCACTTGGCTTTTTAAAAGTTCACTCTTTTTTTTTAAGAGTAAATACATAAAAAGATTTAAATCATAGGTGTAATTACCATCCTGTCAGCCCCTGAGACCCTAAAGAGAGGATATCAGCAAAATCACTGATAATTTGGACTAAAATTTACAGCAAGATGCTTACAAAAGTGCTGCGAGTGATCTCATAAACACTTCAGTATATTACATTTATATACAATACTCAGGTATGTACAACCCCAGGCAGGGAACAGTGGTCACTTACAATTTTAAAATTGAGTTCAACTCCACATTTGGGAGTAAATGCCCATTTCATTTTCTAAAACGTGATTATTAAGCACTTCATTTTTCTATGGATCCAGACATAGGTGACTGCTAGCATTAGGATCTAAAAGCTGGTCATTTAAAAAATTCTAATATTTTTCCTCTAGGGTTTCTTTTTATTTTTTTAGTTAAACCACTAATTTTACCATTCAGTTTTATAGAAACATCCACTTTTCAACATACAGAATGGCAGATCCTTTTCATTGGTAAACTATAACAACAGAAGTACTGTTCCCAGTCTCTTAAGGTGCTTAAGTGGTGAGGCTGATACAAATTAAAAATACATGAGAAGAAAAAGCTCCCAGGTATAGGAAATTATTTCTTCAGTAGTAGAACCGATGAATTTCCCCCCCGCTACCCACCCCCCCACCTACTCACACTGGCACCACCCAATTTCTTTTCAAAAGCCAGGACTTATTGGCAAATTATCTGGGAGTAAAGTGGGAGGAAAACATTTCAAGCAAAATTCAGAACTGCTTTATAGAAAGAAAAGTGTGGGGAGGTTTGTTATCATTTATTTCCTGCAGTGTATCATTCAATTTCAGCTGTCTCACCTCTGAGAAGAAGCTCCCCCATTTTTCACTTATGTGCCTAAGAAACATCTCCCTGGCATCTCATTCTCTTTTCCTGTCTTTCACCAGCATTTCATTATTTCTTAACTGTCCCTCTCATGCTTGTCTTCCTTTTTCTTACCGATCCACGTGTCCTCATTTAGCAGTTTTCAGAAGCCAGGGAGAAACGTTGCAAATAATGTTAAATATGATTAATATCTTGAATTCCTTGAAATATGACATGCATGAGTTACAATGAAACCTCTTTTATTTCCCCATGAAATGCTTTTGCATAATGAGAAAGAAAATGTCCTCTATGCCCTAATCAGCCCTGACAGTTCCTGGACTCCCAAATACTTTTATTTATGGCATTATTTATTTCATCTCTAATAAATGGAGGGGAGAAAACCGCAGCAGGATCTGAGGAGGCCGCAGGAGAGAGGGAGACTGTGGAGGGTGGAGGAACGCGGAAGCTGATCCTGCTAAGAGAAAGGTTTCCAGGGAAGTCTGGCGAAGGAGAGACCAAAGTCCTCAGAAGAAGAAAATAGGTCACTTCTCCAAGACTAAGAGGAAAGCTCTGAAAAGGAAACTAACTTCACAGTGAAGAGATGACAGGCACACATCAAGGAGGAGACGGACCCAGAATTCCAACCTGGAGAGTGAAGACTGAAGGCTAGAAAGCAAACCTGGGAGGGAGTTGACCTAGGGGAGGGGTGATTTGTTCCCAAAGTGGCTGGGAGAAGCCAGGACAGTCCTCTAGATGTGAAGGCATTTCTAGCCCAGGGGATCCTTCTCTGAACGACAGAGGCGCTTCCCTCATTCAACTAATGACATTGTGTGTCGTCCAGAAACCCTGCCCTGGTGGCCTCAGACGCAGTGAGGAGCTGCCTGCGCAACGCGGAGAGCCAGAACTTTTGGGCAATCTTGGTCCAACACACACACACACACACACCTCAAATGACATTGTTGAGAGTATCTAACCACCATCCCCAAAGGGGGTATCAGGTCGTATTTTTTTCCCCTAAATTGCAGTCTACTTGCTACAAGAAGTGAGAATTTGCATATCTGGGTACATTTGTGCAACTCAGCCACACACTTGAGTATCTGACTTTGGGCAATTTCCTCAAAGAGCCTCAGTTTTCTCATCTGTAGAATGGGGAAACAGGATTCTTTTATGCCCTCTCATAGGAATCTAATGAAATAATGTAAAGTCTGATGCTTTATGTGCTCTTTTGACAGCATGAACTCGAAGGCCACGAGCTGGATATAGACAAAAGCGCGCGGGCGCGCAAACAACTCGCAGCAACCTGGGTCAAGCCTTCAAGATGTTCTTTTCAGAAGGCTGGCGGAGCAATTTCCCATAGGCAGAAGAGCGCGGTGTATCATCTTCCCGAGGTACACACGCACTCCAACTACCCCGCCCCGCCCCGCCCCAACTACTCCCAGCTGGGTGCAACCCGAGAGTTTGGGGTCGTGCAGGGGGCGCCGAGAGCGCCGGCCTAAAACTGGGCCCCGCCCATAACAGCAGGCGCCTCAAGTGCGCGGGGCTCCGAAGTCTCGTCCCGGCCGGAACCTCGCGCTGTTACCAGGACGCCCTCGGGGTCCCGGCTCTTTCCTTCCGTCCCGCGTCGGAGGCGCACGCCGGGCTCGGCCACCACGCGGGCGGCAGCGGCGGCACCAGGCTCCGCCCCCGCCCCCATTATCATTAGCAGATATTACCCTAAACACTTGCTCTTTACCTCCTTTCTCCCTCCAGGCATTGGCGAGGCAGCCTGTCAATCAGCGCTCGGGCGGCAGCCCCCCGCGCAGGGGTTCGGCGATGCCAGGCTTCGCGACAGGCGGCGGCGGTGACGGCGGCCGCGGCACAGACACCCACCCTCCCACTCGCGCGCACCCGGGCACAGCCGGCGGGCGGGCGGCAGAGGCATCCTCGGAGCCCGGCGCCGGGCGCCGAGGGGGCGTGCAGCCGGGAAGCGACCCGGAGGCGCAGGATGGAGGAGGAGATGCAGCCGGCAGAGGAGGGGCCCAGCGTCCCCAAAATCTACAAGCAGCGCGGCCCCTACAGCGTCCTCAAGACGTTCCCCGGCAAGAGGCCCGCGCTGGCCAAGCGCTACGAGCGACCCACCCTGGTGGAGCTGCCACACGTGCGGCCGCCCCCGCCGCCCTTCGCCCCGCACGCCGCGGTCTCCATCAGCAGCAGCGAGCCGCCGCCGCCGCAGCAGCAGTTCCAGGCGCAGGGATCTTTCCCCCCCGGGCCCGGCCGGGCCAACGCCGCCGCGTCGTCGTCGTCTCCGTCCGGCACGCCCGCCGCGTCCCAGGGCCACCTGAGGACTACGGCGCCGCCGCCCGCGGCCCCCGCCGCGTCATCATCCTCCTCTTTCGCCGCCGTCGTCAGGTACGGGTCGAGCCCGGCGGCCGCCGCGGGCAGCAGCAGCAGCACGGGCGGCGACGGCGCCAGCCTGGAGCTCAGCGCAGGTACCAACTCTCGGGCGCAACTTTCCGTCCCGCCGCGGCCGGGGTGGGGAGGGCAGGGCGGGGCCGCGGGAAGGAGAAGCCCGGGCACCGCGGAGAGCCTGCCGCGCGCTGGGCCCGGCGGGAGGGCCGCGCGGGGGAGAGCGCGGGTGGGCAGGGGGCGCGCGCACCGGCTGCGGGAGGACCCGGACGTCCGAGCGCACCCCGGCGGCCTCCACGCGCGGGCGGCAATTTCGGGCGCTTCCCCGCCGCCGCGTCCCGGGCTTCCGACGGCGCGCGCGCGCCTCTTAACAGGTGTCTCCGCCGCTTGGCGCCCGGGGAGGGCGGCGGTGGCGACGGGCGGCCTGGCTGGCGGGGGGCTGCGGGGGCCGCGCGCGGGCTGGGAGTGGGGGCCGGACACCCTCGGGGGGCAGCGGCGGCCGCCCCGGGAGAGGCTGGCGCTCCCCGGCGACACTCTCCCGTTCCTCTCTGCGGCTCCACTTTTCCCTTCTACTTCTCCCCTGCCTCTCTCTCTCCCCCCTCTCCATTTCTTTCCCTCTTCCTTCGCATTTGCTCTCTGGCTCGCTCTCCCTCGCTCAGTCGCGGACCCTCCGCGGGCCCCAGGGAGGTTTCTTTTTTTTTTTTTTTCTGTGCGAGCGCGCGCTCTCTGCCTGCCCCTGTTCCCACCCCCGCCCCCGGGGTCCCGGCGGGCGCTGTGAGACGCGGGGCTCCCCCTGCCCGGGTCCCGCGGGCGGGGCGGGCGGCCGCGACTTCAGGGACGGAACCCGGGCGCTGCTGGGCCCGCCGCCCGCCGGGTGGGCGCCACTGCACGGCGGATCCCGCGCCTCTCGAGCTGTCTGGGCCCCGGCCCCGTTCCGGGAGCACTCCCCCTCGGGTACGAGACTTCTGGTAGAAGCCGGCCCTCCCGCCCAGCTGCGGGGAGGGAGGCGGGCTGATGGATGGGAGAGGCCGCAGGCCCCAGGGGTGCTCTCTGCTTCCTGGGGACGCGCAGCCCCGTTTATCCCGCTCCTCGGAGCTGAAAAAGTTCCTGCTCAGGCCTTTGACGGCACTTCGGAGCCCTCCGAATCCTGCATATGAGTGAATCCAAAGCCTTTTTTTTTTTTCCTCCTAATGAAAATAGGAGCATTGTCTTGAAATGAGTTATAGAAGCCTAATCTCTTGTTCTGCTGTTTGTCAATATTTTGACACATGAAGGATTGGTTTTGAGAAAGAAAATCTAATTACAGGTTATAGTGAAGACTTGTCCTGTCACATCCCTCACTGATTTGGAGGGGTTCTTGTGTGGATGTCCTCATTGTTTGCAAGAGGTGTTTTTTTTTTTCCCCTGTATTTGTAGTCTGTTGTGCTTTTGTATTCGTTGATAGGCTATCCTGCTTTCATTTTCCTCATTTTTCTAGTGTTTGCCCTCTTGCTTAGTGAGGTTTGTGCGCTTTCTGGGTTTGGGTTCTGATTTTCTCATAAACTAGTTTATGGTCATTGCTTGTTCATTTCCTGGCTCTGCTTTCTTGCTGTTCAGAAGTTTGGGTCTTTTCCCCATATTCTGGACTTCGCTTACTGCTTTGCACAACCTCCAAGCCGCCATGTTCACTGGGGGTTTCCCCCTCTTCATCTGTGCACTTGGGTCTTTAAGCTCATCTTGCTTTCTCCTTTCAGACTTCGCTGACTGTCTTTCAGTCCTTTACCCTGCCCCCTTTCATTTCCACGTTCATCCATAGTTTTAACCTTGCTCTTTCCTGCTGTTTTTCCTGTATTCTGTTTTCTGCACCAGTTACTTGCTCTCCTTTCCAGGGTCCCTTCTTCCCTGCAGTTTCCCCAGTCTCATCCATGAAGAGTTTCTGTTGTTGGTTTTTCCTTCTTACCTTGTTCTGAATGTCCTCTCTCCGTGTCTACTCTGTTGTCCTGTTTAGTATGTCTCTGTCCCCAGGTGGAAATCATGTCACTGAATCTAAAAGAGTGAAAAGGAGCTTGCTGACGCTCCTTAGATTCCCTGTATTTCTTATTTCCCTTTATTTTCAACGTTTCTTCTTTTTTTTTTTTTTTTGTCTTATTTTTTTTTTAAGAGAGCTCATGGAGTGATAAGCTTGATAGCCCCAAGGATAGGATGCCATGTGCGTGTTGGAACGATGGGAATTGGGTTGTAGGTTTCTTCCTAGCAGTAAGGAAAATCAGTTCAGTTCAGTGGCTCAGTCCTGTCTGACTCTTTGTGACCCCATGGACTGCAGCACACCAGGCCTGCCTGTCCATCACCAACTCCCAGAGCTTGCTCAAACTCATGTCCATCGAGTCGGTGACCACATCCAACCACCTCATCCTCTGTCGTCCCCTTCTCCTGTCTTCAGTCTTGCCCAGTGTCAGGGTCTTTTCCAGTGAGTCAGTTCTTGGCAAATGGTCAGGGGCAAAAAAAAGGACCTTAGTGCTAGACATCATGAATTGTGGTCATAATATTAATCACTGGGGACAAAGCCATCTCTTAATGGGCACAGTGATGTGAGTGGCCCTCAGAAGGACAGGCAGCTGAAGAGATGATTGGCTCATTGAGGATCTAGTGGTTCCACTTTGAACCAGTAAGCGTGTGTGCCCAGACAGCCATGTAAGCATACTTGGTGGAGTAGAAGTAGAGGGTGGGGTTCGCTTGTTGCACCCTCACTACAGTGTTACTGCAGTGTTATTACAGTGTCTCAGGCCACCTGGTAAACTGAAAATAATCAAAACATCAGTGAGATGAAATGAGTGAAGGATGGAAGAGAGATAACTGAGCGTCCAGAGTAAAGGCTGTGAAAAGATGAAAGGGTTGAAGTGAACCTTATTTGCCATTAAGGGCCATAAACCATTGAGAGGAGACACATGATTTAAAATAGATTTTTCAGTGTTCTTATAAAATCTCCTGAAGAGAATAATTTTCCTTAAAAGGGGTAATATACCATGGTTCTAAAAGCATATTTTTCCTCTGTGGGAGGCTTAGAGTTAAAACCCACGTAGATCTTGATATGCAGCCTAAATTTGGCATCAGGAAATGGGAAATTGCATCTTTAAGCAGAGTACAATCAAAAATGAATTACAATAAATCCTATATAATTGCATAGGTCATTCTCTTTAATGAGATTTTATTAACCTGACTGTCAAGCTTTTGAGTCAGGCAGATATTTTATCTTCTTCAACTGATAAAAGTGTCAGCTATAAACCACCATATAAATATTCATAAATCTACACATCTGTGCCAGCCTATCAGCATCATTCTTTTGGACATTAAAAGCATTCTAATTACTTTCTGTCTAGCAGAGCTGAAATGCTGCCTGTTACAGTGTGTGCTTGGCAGGCATGATTGCTTTTGTTTGCCATCACAAATAGCAGCATCCTATTTTATATACCGATGGTCCAGAAAATATTCAGGGATTGACTGAGCAGGATGAATATTAGGAAGCACCATCTGGTTTTGATAGCACCGAGTATATTAACTCATCTGTTAATTTTTGACACATCATTGATTTATTTATTTAGAAAAATTGCATCCTGTTTTGCTGTGTTGATGTTTGCCATTAGGGAAAAAAAACCGATGGCATTTTTTTTTTTTTTAAGACATAGAGTAGTTCATTGATTTGAGAACAGGGTGATGCTTCCAGAGATGCTTTCATTTTGTAACTTCTATTTTCTCTGCCACAAAGTCCTCTCATAGAAAGAAGTTATGATAATGTTTTAAGAAAATCATGTATTTTGAGCTAGTTGGAAATCCTTTTGATAGATTATAATAAATATATGGATACGTGGTAGTATAGGTCACAGAAATTTTTTTCTGCTTCTGCATTTTTAATATTAATATATTTCACCCTTCACTGGGCTAAAATCAAAAGGTTAACACTAATCTTGACTACTGTGATCTCCTTCATAGAAACAGAATACTCTTGGGGATCTGCTGTGATGGGCAAATTCCATTCAAGGCTTTACTTACAAAGAAGGATGTTAAAGTAGGGAGCCTGTGTTTCATTGCTGAGTTCCCATCTCTCTTCCCTTACCAGATTTAGGATGGATTAAACCTCTTAAATTCTGAAGAATTTCTAGAAATGACTTTTTGAATTACAAAAACAATCATCCGTTCAGATTCTGAAATCAGACTAGGCACAGTTTGCAACATGATGTTATCTCCCGACAGGTTTCACAAAGCAAAATAAATTTGAGAAACGTGGTCATTTTAGAGTGCTTTATGATTATGATTTTTAAATAATATTTTGTGATATTCCATTTTAGAGAAGTTGGAGATAAAGTAGGTTGTGTTAAAGCCTCTCTGTAATCTATTGACTTCACTTGAGTGGAACATTCTATCCATAGAATGTTATAGCATAGTGGAACAATGCTATCACTTGAGTGGAACATTCTGTCACTAGTGGGGGGCGGGGAGTTCAAAAATTTAAAATACACATTCACACTTTGCTCAATTAAGAATCATGGATCAAAAAAAAAAAAAAGAATCATGGATCAGTGTGCCATACAACTGTGTTCATATGAAAACAGAACTTTTCCCCATTTCTTAGCAGTAACGGGCATCACACAGTAGCTGCATTTCTAATTAGATTCTGTCTGGAAAGGTGAAGTATTGCTCACTGCAATATGTGTTAAGTGGAAAGATTATGATAGTATGATAGTAACATTTTTCATTGCACTCTTCAATATATTGACATAAAATACTATTCAAATATTATAAGGTACTGAAAAGAAGAAAATTCAGCCTTTTAATGGCTTCAGTGGCTATGTTTACATATATCAGTTCTGAGAACAAATTCTGAATAAAACATTTGGAAAAACTGCAGGCAAGAACTGTTTTATGGCTACAACTATTCTCTGATGTTCTGAATGCACTTTAATACATTATCTTCATGATATAGCATAATACATAATGACTTTCTCAACATATTACGAGTTTATCCTTCACTTAAGAAAGCAAATCATGCTTGTCTATACATCAGATTTTTTTCCCCTTAAAATCTATACCATAATGTGATTTATCAATATTCAGACAGCTGAACTCCTTTTAGGACACTGGACAAATACATTCAAGCTGTTCTTTCTAAGCAATTCTGTTTTAGTCTTTCATATTTTGTTTCTTTCATCAAGGTTATATTAAAGGTGTATAGGCTGTGAATCAATTGGGACTATTCTGATTAAAATGCAAACAGCAAATACAACTTCAGGTCTGGAATGGGATTATAGGATTAAATGAATGAAAACTGCTAATGTGCCAGAATTGAGAATCCCCAATCAATATTGTTCTTTGATTTTACTAATAAAAGAACAAAAACCCGGGAGTAAGAAATGAAAATGCAACATGTTAAACCTCTCCACTTTTATGGTTCAGCTGTTTACTTTCTGATTTATTCGGTTTTGGCCATTGTAAAATAGAATATTTGAAGTCTTTCTCCATTACCTCTCAGTTCAGACCATGAGCTCATTTCTTCCTTTCCACCTGGCTGGGGGCAGAGTCATCGTGACTTGCAGTGTTTGGTGTAGGAAAGATAGTTCCCATACGCCCATCCCTTTTTCTCCAAAGTAGGAAGCCGGCTTTACCTTGGCTGCTACTTGGGTCAAGTTCCCGGCCCGTCAGTCAGCTCTGGCCTAAAGCTATACCTGGCAAGTAGTTCTTTCTTCAGCACTCAAAAGTAATTGTGGTTAAAAAAAAACAGGCCTGTGCCTCATATTTATGGGATTCAGGATAAGAATACAAATGCTGTAAACGAAGATACTATTTTATCTACAAGAGTCCCCGCGTGTATTCAGTATTTCTTGAGATACTGTGTTGGCCCTGGAGCTCCAGTCCACTCATGGAATATGCGGTCTCTGAGGTCTCTGCTGAGCTGAAGGGTGCAGGCCTCTGTGACTTGTCATTTTTCCTGGGGGATTTAGGAATGGTAGCATTTTATAGACTTGGGAGATGTGAGGGGTGCTTCCTGATGCTCTGGGCCTTAGGTGAATTGTTAAATAGTGAGAAAAGGAGCCTTGTTCCCACTCCCCTCGTATCTTAGTGACTTAGGGAGACTAGTAAGGGAAAACGACGAAGAGCGTGAAGTACTGCATGGAGGTTTCTGAAGGTTGGTTTTGCTGGTCATTAACCTGGGTTTTCTAGAGAAACCAATTTTCTTAAATCACAATTATTCTGGTTCTTTGTCCCCAGAGAAACCCTTGAGCATCTCACCGTTTTTCAGTTTTAAAGTTCCAGGGACGGCAGGTGACTAGTTGTTGTTCGGACATCAGTCGTGTCCGACTCTTTGAGACCCCGTGGGCTGCAGCACGCCAGGCCTCCCCGTCCTTCACCATCTCCCGGAGCTTGCTCAAACTCGTGTCCGCTGAGTCAGTGATGCCATCCGGCCATCTCATCCTGTTGTCCCCTTCTTGCCCTGCTTTCAATCTTGCCCAGCGTCAGGGTCTTTTCTAATGCGCAGGCTCTTTGCATCAGGTGGCCCAAGTATTGGAGCTTCAGCATCAGTCCTTCAGTGACTAGTTATGTTTCTATAATAAACAATAGATGTTGGCATCTAGAATCTACAGTGTTTTGTTTGTTGCCAGTATTTTACATAGAGGGGAGAGGAAATAAGAGACACCCTCGTTGCCAAACATAAACCCTAAAAAAGTACCTCTCTCTGGGTATTTATAAATTGCCCGTTCTGGGTGGTGGTCTACAAAGAAGAGAATGTTCTTGTAGCATTTACGTTTAGGGTGAATTTTCAAAACCCTTAGACTGACAACCTTGAGTCACATTTTCACAATATCGACCAGGGCGGGGTGGGGGGATGGCTTTTCTGTATTTTTTCTTTTGGAGGTGAACTGATGCTTTCTATGAGTTTTTTGCTTTCCACTGATTTACAGTTCATACGCTTTAGAATACGTTTGTGGAAACTAAGTGGCCCTCTGTGTACGTGCCAGTTAAGAGATCTGGTGGGAGAAGCCCTAAGAAGGGCGCTGTTGCTTTGCGGATGCTGCTGCTGTAGGTCAGCCTAAGTTATCAGATAAAGGAAAAGAAAGAGTGCGAACCCAGACGTCGGATGACACAGTCTCACTTTGGGGCTCCTCCTCATCTGCCTCATGGGCCCACTCCTTCTTTTATCTTGGATGTTTAGTGAGCACTTCGCATCTGGGAGCAGCGTCCCCTCCGTGGGGATTGTATCAGCTGATTGATAGCAAGGGCGTGAGGGCGCTCCGGAAACAGCAGTGACGATTGCCGTGAGCGCCCCTGTCAGTGCGGAGTTGAGTCTGCAGGGCTGGCTTGATTCATTAGAGTGAGGATATCAGTGAAGCCAGAGGTGTAAGTTCAGAGCTGTGCAGGCCAGTCCGTGCCATGGACAGGGGGTCTCTACTTGGCGCCCTGGTCCCATCCAGCCGCTCCCCAGAATCGAGTTGGAGCGGCTCATCGGGAGCAGCAGGAAGCTGTGCATCCAGGTCCGTGTGGATTCACTGTGTCACACGGGTGTGCGGCAGAGAGCAGAGGTCCGTGTTCCTGACATTTCTGAACGTTGAGCTCCAAGTCGAGGACCCTGTTTGTCCCGTGTCTTGGCTGTCAGGCTCTGACGTGTCTTCTCCTCTGTTTCAGAGAGTCGTATGATCTTGGACGCTTTTGCTCAACAATGCAGCCGAGTCCTTAGCCTCTTAAATTGTGGAGGCAAACTTCTAGACTCCAACCATTCTCAATCCATGATATCTTGTGTGAAGCAGGAAGGCTCAAGTTATACTGAAAGACAGGAACCATGTCCTGTTGGCAAAGGGGTCCACAGTCAGACCTCAGACAATTTAGACATTGAGATGCAATATATGCAAAGGAAACAACAAACTTCTGCATTTCTGAGAGTTTTCACTGACTCCCTGCAAAATTACCTGCTCTCAGGGAGCTTTCCAACTCCAAACACCTCCTCGGTCGGCGAGTACGGCCACCTGGCGGACGTGGACCCCCTGTCGGCATCCCCCGTGCACACGCTAGGTGGCTGGACCTCCCCAGCAACCTCTGAATCCCATGGCCACCCGTCATCTTCTACGCTGCCTGAGGAGGAGAAGAGGAGGAAGAGGAAGGCTACTGTCCCCGATGCCAAGAGCTGGAGCAGGAGGTGATCTCACTGCAACAAGAAAATGAAGAGCTCAGAAGAAAGTTAGAGAGCATCCCAGGTACCCAGCCCTGTTACTTAACAGCCACTTGCCACTCATTTCTTTCCGTTGCCCCATTTGTGTGTGTGCGTGCGTGTGTATATATATGCGTGGTTTTTTTTGTTGTCTGTTGGAACCAGTGATGTAGAAAAGTTGAAACAACAGGCATGCGCAATTTTAGTCTGCCAGAGCCAGATTTCAGACTGAGCTAGTCTTGTCCTGTGTTTAAGTCACCATTCTCTAGGTTATAGACCTGAAGGCTGCAGTCCTATTAAAAGATGTCTCCATTGATACAAACGTGCTTCCAAGATGTAGTGCGATGAGACGGAAATAGGCCGTGTGCTGTGGGCTTGAGTTTTCTTCAAAAAGTGATCCTGTTTCCTAAATAGCTTTTGTATCTGTAAAGATTTTGATATATGTGTTTTATCAGTCTGTGATAGAAACTGAAATGAAATGACACCTACAAAGGCAGCACTCAGAGAACAAATTGTCTCTTCTGTTCCATTAACCTCTCGCCTTTCTTGTTAAGTTGCAACAGGTGTGGTTTCTTTAGCATGCAAACTCCCCTTAAAGTTAACAGGCAGCTGTGAACTAAAAGGAATAGCTCAAAGATAGGCTAGTCCCAAACTAGTTGTGCTCCTGGCTAAACATGAGGCATTCGCTGTCTTTCAGAGACACTAGATTTGCAGAGTAGTAAAGTCATCTTTATGGGAAGATCTTCTGTGGGTTGCAAAGCCATTTTTTCCTTATTTGAGAAGGTTCTGATATTGTGTGTAGCTTTGAGTTCATTGCTTACATGTCTGTGGCTTTGCAGAGAGACTGACACGATATTGTAAATCAACTGTATTTCAATTTTTTTTAAAAAAATTGAAAAAAAGAATATATAGCAATGCTAAATAAATAAAAGACAGTAAAACCTTTTTAGTAGGAATTCTCTGGCTGTCCAGTGGTTAGGACGCTGCATTTTCACTGCCAAGGATTTGGGTTCAATCCCTTGTCTAGGAACTAAAACCTTTTTAATCATGCAGCCCATTGATAAAAAAATTTTGAGCATGTATCCACCAGTGTACACGTCCACTGATTATTTACATGCACGTACTACTATACTAATATATAATGTTTGAAGTAAAGCATACATAATACATTTAAAATTTTTAAGGCTGATCCATAAATAGAAATTATGTTCTTTTCCTTATTCAATGTCTTTGCATCACCCAATTTGGTAGCTTATGTAGAAAGACGGAAATGTTGGTGAAAGTTACCCACTTGTTTGTTAGAAGTGCCAAACCAAAAGTTTACTTTCTTCTGTCCTTTCATTTAAAACATTTCCCGGATCGTGCTGCGGTTTGGCTCAGAATATCTTGGAGTTAGACTGCGTGCAGTTTGTCCTGTGGGAGACAAGCGAGAGGTGAGGTAAATGCATTCTCGGCTGTTGCGCTTGAGCCCTGGAGTTAGACGCAAGGCCTTGGCCTTGTTCCTGCAGGCAGACTGACTGCGGGAGAGACTGGCGGGACCCAGAAGAATGCGGTAGAACCAGAGCGCTGTTGGTTTCTCCCGGTCAGAGAGAGAGGGGTGCAGCTGACAGACTGGAATTTTACCACTTTCACAATTGTGTGAATTATGATCCATTAACTATGGGTTTTAATGCCAAAAGGGTATGTTGCATCTTACCCCCCATGCTGTTTCATTAGGGGAGAGCATGGTGTCCTGGGGGTCAGCCAACGGCAGATTCTTAAATGAGCCGTTCAGAACCGTGGGTAAGGGTTTCACAGTACAAGGACGTGTGATACACATGCAGAGTATTGTTACCCATTTCGTCATCCTGAATGTTTGGCAAGCCAGCTGTCCTTGATAAACTTACTGAGCAAATTTGGGGTTCACTCCACCTGCTCTTTGCTGAATCTGTACAGGTGAAATGTCTGTGTCAGGAGTAAATCATTGTTGGCCTGCCGCTAATCATTGTCCTTTTCTACTGCCCAGAAAAACAAAAATGCTGCAATTTCTTGAGTCCTCTTGATGGTCAGACGTTGAGTGACTCTTGTTGAAAGTAGGCTAGTGATCACCGCTGTTGGTGTAAACACCCACCACTGTTACTATAAACTGTCACCTCCATGAACTCAAATGAACAGCCATTCTACATAGAGAACCTTGATTGCTTTAATTAGTCCATTTGTTGTTCACTCACTCAGTTCTGTCTGACTCTCTGCGACCCCATAAACTGCAGGACCCCAGGCTTCCCTGTCCTTGACCGTCTCCCGGAGCTTGTTTAAACTCGTCCATTGAGTCAGTGATGACATGCAACCATCTCATCCTCTGTCGTCCCCTTCTCCTGCCTTCAGAATTTCCCCCAGCATCAGAGTCTTTGTAATGAGTCGGCTCTTCCTATCAGGTGGCCTTCAGTTGCAGCATCAGTCCTTCCAATGAATATTCAGGTTTGATTTCTTTTAGCTTTGACTGGTTTGATCTCCTTGCAGTCCAAGGGATTCTTCGAGTCTTCTCCAACACCATAGTTCAAAAGCATCACTTTTTCGGCGCTCAGCTTGCTTTGTGGTCCAACTCTCACATCCATACATGACTACTGGGAAAACCATAGCTTTGACTAGACAGACCTTTGTTGGCAAAGTCTCTGCTTTTTAATATGCTGTCTAGGTTAGTCATAGCTTTTCTTCCGAGGAGCAATTGTCTTTTAATTTTGTGCCTGCAGTCACCATCTTGCAGTGATTTTGAAGCCCAAGAAAATAAAATTCGTCACTATTTTCTATTGTTTCCCCATCTATTTGCTGTGAAGTGATGGGACTACATGCAATGATCTTTGTTTTTTGAATGTTGAATTTTAAGCCAGCCTTTTCACTCTCCTCTTTGACCTTCATCAAGAGACTCTTTAGTTCCTCTTTGCTTTCTGCCATTAGGGTGGTGTCTTCTGCATATCTGAGGTTGTTGATATTACTGAAGCAATCTTGATTCCAGCTTGTGCTTCATCCAGCCCAGCATTTTGCATGATGTACTCTGCTATAAGTTAAATAAGCAGGGTAACAATATACAGCCTTGACGTACTCCTTTCCCCATTTTAAACCAGTCCATTGTTACAGGTCTGGTTCTAACTGTTGCTTCTTGACCTGCATACAGGTTACTCAGGAGACAGGTAAGGTGGTCTGGTATTCCTGTCTCTTTCAGAATTTTCCACAGTCAAAGGCTTTAGCATAGTCAGTGAAGCAGAAGTAGATGTTTTTCTGGAATTCTCTGCAATTTGATCTCTGGTTCCTCTGCCTTTTCTAAACTCCATCTTGAACATCTGGAAGTTCTCAGTTCATATAATGGTGAAGTTGGGCTTGGAGAATTTTGAGCATTACTTTGCTGGCATGTGGAATGAGTACAATTGTATGGTAGTTTGAACATTCTCTAGCATTGCCCTTCTTTGGGTTTGGAATGAAAACTGACCTTTTCCAGTCCTGTGGTCACTGCTGAGTTTTCCATATTTGCTGGCACATTGAATGCAGCACTTTCACAACATCATGTTTTAGGATTTGAAATAGCTCAGCAGGAATTCCATCACCTGCACTAACTTTGTTCATAATGATGCTACCTAAGGCCCACTTGACTTCACACTCCAGGATGTCTGGCTTTAGGTGAGTGAGCATACCATCGTGGTTATCTGGGTCATTAAGGTCTTTTCCATATAGTTCTGTGTATTCTTGCCACCTCTTCTTAATATCTTCTGCTTCTGTTAGGTCCATACTATTTCTGTCCTTTATTGAGCCTATGTTTGCATGAAATGTTCCCTTGGTATCTCTGATTTTCTTGAAGAGATCTCTAGTCTTTCCTATTCTATTGTTTTCCTCTATTTCTTTGCATTGTTCACTGAGGAAGGCTTCCTTATCTCTCCTTGCTGTTCTTTGGAACTCTGCATTCAGTTGGGTCTATGTTTCCCTTTTTCCTTTGCCTTTCAGTTCTCTCCTTTTCTCAGCTACTTGTAAGGCCTCCTAAAGACAGCCGTGTTTTTCTTGGTTTTTGCATTTCTGTTTCTTGGGGATGGTTTTGATCACCGTCTCCTGTATAATGTGACACACCTCCATCCTTAGTTCATCAGGCGCTCTGTCTATCAGATCCAGTCCCTTGAATCTATTTGTCACTTCCACTGTATAATCATAAGGGATTTGATTTAGGTCATACGAAAGGAAATCAGTCCGGAATATTCATTGGAAGGACTGATGCTGAAGTTGAAACTCCAGTACTTTGGCCACCTGATGCAAAGAACTGACTCACTGGAAAAGACCCTGATGCTGGGAAAGATTGAGGGCAGGAGGAGAAGGGGACGACAGAGGATGAGATGGCTGGATGGCATCACCGACTCTATGGACATGAGTTTGAGTAAACTCTGGGAGTTGGTGATGGACAGTGAGGCCTGGCGTGCTGCGGTTCATGGGGTCTCAAAGAGTCAGAACCGAGTGACTGAACTGAATTGATCTGATACCTTTAATGGCCTAGTGGTTTTCCTTACTTTCTTCCATTTAAGTCTGAATTTTGTAATAAGGAGTTCATGATCTGAGCCACAGTCAGCTCCCTGTCTTGTTTTTGCTGACTGTATGGAGCTTCTCCATCTTTGGCTGCAAAAAATATAATCAGTCTGATTTCAGTATTGACCATCTGGTGATGTCCATGTGTAGAGTCATCTCTTGTGTTGTTGGAAGAGGGTGTTTGCTATGACCAGTGTGTTCTCTTGGCAAAACTCTATTAGCCTTTGCCCTGCTTCATTTTGTTCTCCTAGGCCAAATTTGCCTGTTATTCCTGGTATCTCTTGACTTCCTACTTTTGCATTCCAGTCCCCTATGATGTAAAGGGCATCTTTTTTGGTGTAAGTTCTTTTGTAAGTCTTCATAAACGTTCAGCTGCTTCTGTGTTAGTGGTTGGGGCACAGACTTGGTTTACTGTGATATTGAATGGCTTGTCTTAAAAATGAACAGAGATCATTCTGTCATTCTTGAGATTGCACCCAAGTACTACTGCATTTCAGACTCTTGTTGACTGAAGGCTACTCCATTTCTTCTAAGGGATTCTTGCCCACAGTAGTAGGTATAATGGTCATCTGAATTAAATTTGCCCATTCAGGTTCATTTTAGTTCACTGATTTCCTAAATATCAATGAGTTTAGCTGAGTTTAGTCCAGACTGAAACTCAACTATGTAGGTAAAAATCACTTTGTCAATTATGTATAGCAACAAACAGTGTGAAATGCAGGAAAGACAAGCTATTTTTGATTACTTGACTCATGATTCATTGCCCAGGGACATGAGTGTTGGGCGTCAGGTTGAAAGTGCCACTTAATATGAAAACTTGAATCAAAAGGACATCATTGACCTCTTGCCGTCACCCCCCCAAGCTCCATCTTTGGCGAAACACAAACCAGACTGTGGATGTCACCCAAGAAACCAGTCTCGCATTCTGTGCTAGCTGTCCCTTTGGTGTTGGGGGTCAGGGGAGTCTGTTATTTTTTACCCTTATGAAGAAAAGTGTGGCAAGTAATGTCTGGTTTTGCACATAACAAGAGTATTTTGCAAGCAGCAGCTTTCCTGTGAGATTTGGGATCAGTTTTCCCTAAGCAGTGTCCATGCCGTCCAATGATCACAGTGGGCCTTTGTTATCCTAGAGGCCAGTATGTTTCCATGGAAGGACCTGGGGCTTTCTTTTCGTAGGATAGGATCGCTCCTCTTACAGCCAAGCCGGATGGATGAGTACGAAGAGGAGAGGGGCATGCAGCAGTGAGCAGGGGAATCAGGTGCAGGAGATGATGGGCGCCTGTCGTGGGCTGGAGTAGGGGCGGAGTTCTCGGGCGCTTCCCTCTCTCCAGAGTCACGCTGTTGAGCAGCTCTGAGATTCTGGTTTCTTTCTTTTTCCCTGAAGTGAGGCGTTCATACCTGGGAGTAGTTCTTGAAATAGAAATGAGTCTATTTAGTCTAACGGGGAAAAGTACTTTCAGCTTTTAAAGGGGGACAGGGAGGCGACAGCCCTCACCTCAAGGAAGGAGACTGGGAAGAGGTGTTCCTTCCAGCACCACCTGAGACAGCCTTTGTTTATTGTATTATTTGTGAAACATCCAGCAAAGTTGTATTGATTATCAGCTTCATGCAGGCGAGGGCCTTCTAGAAGGTACTCTTTGACTTACTTTCCAGAGTTATTTGCAGATGTAGGTAACTAAGTATTTTATCCCAGGAGGTAGCATGGCACATTTTCTTTTGTATTAGAAGTTACACTAGACATTACACTAGACACTACATCACACTAGAAATTACAAAGTCTTTAGAAGTTTAAATTTTTTAAAGGAAATAGGTTAAAAGAAAAAAGTCACAAAAGGAAGATACTGGGTCAGGGATACAAAGAGTTGAGAGGTTATTAAAAGAAGAAAAATGATGGGCAGACTTCTCAATGGAGAAGGTGTCAGGTTACAGTAGTCACTTTTATTTAGAAAGCTTGCAGTCAGCACTGGTTCAAGGGAACTCATAAGGGAGATGGGTATAAAATACCATATTTCATCTAATTTCAACCCTCATTGAATGTAAGACACACCAGTAGTTTATGTTCCATTAAGAAGAAAAAACACTTCAAATCTTAATTGCCCTTTATAATGGCCTTTGAACACCAAGTTTAGAGATTTTAAAATATAAAATGTCAGTATTAAAAACATAAAATATGGTAATTAAAAAACCACTTCCAGCAGTACTCTATGCAAAATGGATAACCAACAAGGATCTGCTATGTAGAACCAGGAACTGTGCTCGATATTATGTAATAACCTATATGGGAAAAGAATCTGGGAGAAAAAAATATATATATATGTATACACACACATATTTATATGTAACTGAGGGCTTCCCAGGTGGCGCTTGTGGTAAGGAACCTGCCTGCCAGTGTAGGACATAAAAATGCAGGTTTGATCCCTGGGTCAGGAAGATCTGCTAGAGGAGGGTGTGGCAACCCACTCCATATTCTTATCTGGAGAATCCCATGGACAGAGGAGCCTAGCAGGCTACAGTCCATGGGGCCACAAGAGTCGGACATGACTGAGTGACTTTCACTTTCATGCATATATAACTGAATCACTGTGTTGTACACCTGGAACTAACATGATATTGTTAATCAACTTATATAAAAATAATGATAACTTCCAAAGTAAAATAACTGTGACATTAAAAAAAACCTTGAAATTTTCTAAGTGCAGATATAGGGAAGGTACACTTAACTGTTGATATTATTAAAGAATATTCTGCTTTTTTAAATGTACATTTTTGATCATCTCAATTTACCTTTATAACTCCAAACAAAAATTAATGTTCACATTTTACAGAGGTAGTTTGCTACCCTCTTCCACCCTTAAAATATAGTCGATTCTTGTTATTCACTGTAGTTCTGTGTAGCCTCAGGTCGCAATGTTTTTGTCAACCAGTCAATTCATAGCCTCATTTTAAGTGTGTTTTTGTTTAAAGAGGCCTTGTTTAATGTATAGTGCTGGCCGGTTGACACTGAATTCACAGCCTGTGACTCACATCAGAACAAAAATCATCTAATACACATCTTCCCCTTGAAGTGCATCACAGCCTGTGCTCAGGAACACTAGACAGGGCTTCAGCTCTGCGTTTGGGACCCCTGTGAAACCGCAAAATCACCACGCAGGAGAGGCACAAAAATGAGAAAAACAGGGCACTGAACAGACCATGGAGAGAACCCTCACTACCACACTGGGCTGAAACGAGCAGGCAGACGGTGTCCTTGTCCAGCCCCAGCCGGGTGTGTGTGATTCCAGCCACTCGGGTTTCTCGGTGACCTGCCAGAGTCCACCAGTGCCAGCAGGAGCTCCTCAGATTCGAATTTGCCCATTACAGATCCATATCAGTGAGTCACGTGTGTGTGCCGAGTCACTTCAGTCGTGTCCGGCTGTCTGCGACCCCATGGACTGTAGCCCACCAGGCTCCTCTGTCCATGGGATTCTCCAGGCGAGGGTACCGGAGTGGGTTGCCAAGCCTTCCTCCAGGGGATCTTCCCGACCCAGGGATCGGACCCAAGTCTCTCATGTCTCCTGCGTTGGCAGCTAGGTTCTTTACCACTAGCACCACCTGGGAAGTCCATTAGTGAGTGGGCAAATGTACAGAGTCTGCAAATAATGAGGATCAGTTGCACTAACTCACAGGCTACACGCTAGAGAACTAACCTTGAATTATGCAGTCTGATCTTAAGTAAGGATATTCTCAGTGTCCGTTTCTGGATAGCTAGTTTTGCGAGAACAGAAAGCCCTGGCGTGGCTGCAGTGTCTCTGCCGGTGCCTGCCATGCTGGCGCTGTGCTCCAGCTCACACGTGCCGGAAGTGCCTGTGGGAGAGGCTCAGGTCGACTTCCGGTCCTGTGGGAGAAGGCTCAGGTCGACTTCCGGTCCTGTGGGAGAAGGCTCAGGTCGACTTCCGGTCCTGTGGGAGAGGCTCAGGTCGACTTCCGGTCCTGAGAAACACAGCCATCATATTTAATGCGGGTGTTTTAGGGAGAGTCAAGAGACACAAATATGTTCTGAGTGAAAAAAGATTAGAGCAAGTGATAGGAACAGGGGAGTAAACAATTGAGTTCTTTGACTTAGAATTTGGTAACAGTGACACGACTCTCGCTGTGAGACTGGGACCCAAAAGAGCATGAGCTGAGGAAAATGGCTTTAGCGTCAAGCCTGGGTTTGGATTCCTGCTCCTGCTACTTGCTGGCGGTGGTTTGGGCAAGTCACTTAGCCCTTCTGAGCCTCAGTTTCTGTTCTCTGTAACATGAGGTCAGTAACACTGGAATGCTGAAGTGTTGAGTTCATCAAGTGACAACGAAGGGCCTGCTAGATCTTCTGGGAGACACTCCCCGCAGAGCAACCTCAGGAGACCTAGAGGGACCCTGTCCTGTGCCTGAGGATACAGAAATCTTGGTGGCTCTCTTAGGTTGGTGGTGGTGGTCTTAACCTTGTGACAGGTCGGCGTTCAGTTAGTTAGCCCGGTGGGGAACTTCGGCTCCATTCATAGGTGTCTCTGTTCCTGTTTCATGTCCATCTTCTGTCCTTTGATTCCACTTGTATGTGCCCGTCGGTGCGGAGTCCTCCTCTCTCCCCGCCGGCTTTCATCCATGCCTGACTCAAAACAGGGCTTCTTGCAGTATCTCTTCAATCCCGGGCTCTCCCGGTTGAAAACGCCCTCATCACCCTCTGCTGAGTGCCTCTTGGCTTCGCGTGGTGCATGAGTAAATTCCAGCACCCTTAGTTGCGGCACGACATGATGTCCTTCGCTCCCTAAATCTTTCTGTTCTTCTTTGGAGGCTCGCCTCTCAGTTCCCACCATTCCCCGAGTGCTCCACCCCCTCTGGACAATGTGTGATTCCTGAACCTCCATGCACTTGCTTCTGCATGCTCACTCAGTCGTGTCTGACTCTGCAATGCTGTGGACTGTAGCCTGCCAGGCTCCTCTGTCCGTGGAATTTTCCAGGCAAGAATGCTGAGGTGGGTTGCCATTTCCTACTCCAGGGAATCTTCCTGAACCAGGGATCGAACCCAGGTCTCCTGCACTGGCAGGCAGATCCACTACCACTTGCTTCTGGTCTTCCCTTGACTCCTGCTGTCCCTCCAGTCTAAGGACATACCCTCCCTTTTCCCCACTCGAGGAACTCCCGCTCATCCTTCAGTACCCCAGTTTCAGGCAAAATGAACCGCTTTCTATAGCACATCATGCTTGCTTCTGTTGAAGTCAGTAGCAGGGCAAGTTTTTGCTCTCTCTCCTGGTGTCTTGGTACAAGGAGAGGCAGGCCATGTAAGGTTCTTGAGGGCAGAGACTTAAGTCAGTCATCCTTGTATCCCTGATTTCCAGCCCAGTTTCAGGCATGTTCTGTTATAGCATCTATACACATCAGTTAAATTAATCAGAACATTTTCAGTATCAAGAGAATAGCCATGTGTCTGTAGGCTGAGTAATATTTAGAGCTCACTTTATTTCTAGACGTTCACAACACAGGAACTTATACTCTGCAGGACAGACACTTCAAGGTGATACAGCACGCAGATGGCACGCTTATCAGAGGATGGTAAATAATTTGTCTCCCTATAAAATAGTATGTGCTGTATTTGGAGTAAATTTTTTGAGTCTTTAAAAGCAATTATATAGCAGAGTAGATTAAATAAATGCTGAATGAACAAGAGAAGCTGATCAAGATGTTAATGCAATGATCTGCCAGGAAAATAGGTACTTGACACCCAAGCACTCTTAACAAGGGCAAAAACAGCAGTTTTCCGTGGAAGAACCTTACTTAACAAGTCTTTCAGACAATACAACAGCCAGCTCTGCAGAGTCGATTTAAGTAACTAGACCTGAGCCTTGTCCTCAGTGTTCCTGGCTTCAGCCCTGTGCCCAGGTATCAGCCCACAGGACCCACCTGCCTTCAGTAGAGCCCCATGGCCGGTAAATGCAGGTGAAATTCCATTTTCTTCCAGAATGTTAGGGTCAGCTGCTGTTGCTCAGAGGTTAGCACTGCTGCCTGAATATTGGGGGTGTAGAGATGGGAGAGTGTGCCTCCAAGCCTGTACAGGCAACACCGAAGGTCATAGATGGCATAGGAAAGGGAGATAACAGCTATGTAGACATTCTTTAAACAACTTTGAAGTTATTATGGTTCATGCCCACTGTAGAAATTTTTTTAAATTGGTCTTTACAAGGATGGTAAAGGATAAAGTTTTTAATTGTTTTGAATTAATTTTTTAAATTAATTTTTAAAAATAATTTTAAAATCATTTTTAATTATTGACACTTTGGTTTATTTCTTTCCAGTCTCTTCCTTATGTATTTTTCCTCCCAGTTAGGTTGCCCTCCGAGATTGGGAAACGTCCCCCAGACCCGCCAGTGAGAGGGTTTCCTGGTGTCTGGAAACTTCCTCTATTATGACTCCCTTCCCGGGACGGGTCTCCGTCCCCAGCTCTTTTGTCTCTCTTTTTATCTTTTATATTTTGTCCTACCTCCTTTCGAAGTTGATGGGCTGCTTTTCTGGGTGCCTGATGTCCTCTGCTAGCGATCAGAAGTTGTTTTGTGAAGTTTGCTCAGCGTTCAGATGTTCTTTCGATGAATTTGTAGGGGATAAAGTGGTCTCCCCATCCTATTCCTCTGCCATCTTAGCTCCTGTCCAGTCTCTTCTCTTTGCACATAATTATTTTTAGCAGGGTTGAGGTCACACTGAATATTCAGTTTTTATAAGCATTTTGTTCTTAAATGTATTTTCTATAAACATATGTAAAATGTGGACAAAGTAGTAAAAGGAATTTCATTCAAATCCTAATCAGTCAGTGAGTACTTAAAATTTTACTAGAACTTCCAAACTAAATCCAGGATAATACCTCACACAGGTCGCTTGGCAATGCGGTGACATAGATATAGTTGCATTGCTGCTACTGAAACCCTTAAACACAGAAGTTAAATGGAGTCCCAAAGGCCACACAGTTAGTGAAAAGCCAGAACTCTGTAGCAAGCTTGTTTCCTGTCTCCATTAGCTTCTCAAGTCTCCTACTCTTTTCCTGTCATCAGTTCCCATTGCCAGAAGATTCATTCTCACTCACCGTGGCATCAGCAAGTGGGTTGGACAGTTTGTTTATGGAACTCTAGTAATGTGGGAAATTGCTGTTTGTCGTTCCGTTAACTTGCTCAGACTCTTCCATGAACTTTGCGTACCCGAGCAGAAATGGTTTAGAAAGTGGATTTTCTAGCTCTCAGTGACTCAGCCTCTCTACTCAGCCATGTCCAGGGTAAAAGTGTCTGTCAGAACATGGAACTGTTATCCTGTAAGTGCACCCCTTAAGAGGAGTTTGGGTGGGATCTGGCAGAATTATAAATCACAGGATTTAGTTACATCAGGATGGACTTTATAAAGTGAGTTAGGCTTTTTAATAGAGTGGTAAAATTAGAGATACTTGACCCGTTTTATTAAACTTTGGCTTAGTAAAAGTCCTGCTTCAAACTGAAACACATATGCCTTCTCTTTGTTGACTTTTGTGGTTGTCCCCAAAATGCTTCTTTAATTTAAAGAATATATTCAGATGACTACGCAAGAGTGACCTGTGACACCGATGTGTAAGACAAATCTGTAAGGATGTTATTTAAGAAGATATTTCTTGTCAAGAAGAAAAATTTCCTAACCTACTTGTACTTATCATTCAAATTCTCCCAAAGGATGTTGATACAGTGTTTGATTTCTGTTTTTCTTTTTTTTTTATAAGTGTGCTTAATTTCTTATGTTGCAGTGTAATGTCACCTTAAAAAACCCAGAGCTATTAGCAGGGGATAAAGATGATAACTTCGATTTGCTCTCTTTAAAAAAAAATGTGAGAAAAAAAGTGAAGAAAGCTCAGTGATAATACTTTAAAATTAGGGTTTAGGTTAAATATTTACTATTTTCTCTAACGTGACAAAAACATCCTAAGAAAACACATAGCCAGGACAGAGAATGCCAATGATCCATGTCAATTAGGTTATTAACTAAGATACTGAGACCTTTAAAAGCAATTAGTTAATACTCCAGAAAGGGCTCTAATATAAATCTTAAGATGTAAGAATTATTTCTGCAGTGGTACAAAAATATGTCAGGCTCTATATTGGGCTCGTATGTTCAGTTTTATTGTAATTATTCAATAGTTCTATAAAACTATGCCTCAAAAAATATAGTACAACAGTTAATGATATACATACTAACTGAATCGGAATTGGACCAGATCAGGTGAGTGTCTGGAGTGGGGATGAGCTACATGGTAAGGCATGTCCATGTCAGGAAGCAGGTCTAAAGTGCATGACTTACTGCTTTCCTGAAGAACTAGGGATGAATGGCACTAATAAGGAGCATTGTATCATCAATTTAAAATGAGTGAAGCATTATAGTCTTCAGTACCTTAGTTTTCAAAAGCACCATTGGGTGCTCAGGTTACAACTTGAATCAAAGACCACATGTCTGTTCTGTGAGTTGTTCAATGTGACATCATTATTATTGACCCAAATTCATCTTAGAGTCAGTTTGACTTAAATTGTGCTGAACCCAAAATTTCTCCCCAAACTGTAGCATCTGTTCCATGTTTACTAACTGAAATAACTGCGGATGTCAAATGAAAGAAGATTTCTATTTCCTTTAGAAAATGAGTCGTTTTTTTTTTTTTTTTTTAAGATGTTTACATCAAAAATCTTTTTAAACCTTTGAAGCTTTCTATTTTCCCAGCACAGTTCGGCTCACGTGCAGTTGTTGCGATCTCTTCCATCCAGTGCCCTGCCAGGCCGTGTTAGATTACCTGAAGACGGTGCTGCAGCATCATAACCAGCTGGCGGCCCCGCAGCCCGCCGACCAGCCGGCCGAGGTAGGTCTCCATGGCAAGGGAGACGGTGCGCCGCGTGGAGTGTCCTTAAGGTGAAGCATCCGGTACTTCAGCCATCTGTACCCCAGGACAGATGGGCTAACAGAAGACACGGTAGACTCTGAGGTTTATGAATGAGTATATATCCTGTGGAGAAAGGTCATGCATCATGAAGTACATTCGCCTATGTACTCTGAGGGGGAGAAACAGAAGTTTAATTCCGTGGGCAAGTCTCCCGCCATTCTTTTGGCTCAGAGGGACCCGAAATGGGAGAACCCACCTGTCATTTGGAGAAGGAAATGGCAACCCACTCCAGTGTTCTTGCCTAGAGAATCCAGTGGACAGAGGAGCCTGGTCGGCTGCTGACCATAGGGTCTCACAGAGTCAGACACGACTGAGCAACTTAGCGTGCATGCATGCACTGGAGAGGGAAATGGCAACCCACTGCAGTGTTCTTGCCTGGAGAAGCCCAGGGACAGGGGAGCCTGGTGGGGAGCCTGGTGGGCTGCCGTCTATGCGGTCGCACAGAGTCGGACGTGACCGCAGCTACTTAGCAGCAGCAGCACCTGTCATTCCCTCAGGCAGAGACGGTGTTTGTTGCAAGTCTTCCCACTCTGAAAATCCTCCCGTCTTTGATGCCCCCTTCCTCCCTCAGCGGTCATCTTTTCTTTCTCCCTCCATCCCCCACAGCACCCTGCGGCACTTTCATCCTAACACCACAGCCCGCTGCTCCTTGAAGGGTAGGTTCAGGGGTCAGTCCCATTGCCCGTTGTTGAAGGCACCTGCTGAATGGTAACCTTGGTGATCAAACCCTTGAGAGACAGGTCTGGTCTGTATTCACTTCTCCACTCTTCCTTCCGTTCGCTCTGCGCCCACCCTGCCCTGTCTGCGGCCTGGCCGCACCTCCTCTCCTTATGAGACCGCTGCGAGAGAGCCCCCCGCCCACCGCAGGCTCCTCTCCCAGTTGTCCCGTCCAGGGCCCATTTTCCCAGCCCTCCTCATCCCCAGAGCCTCGCCTCCGCTCCCTCCTGCCCCTGCTCTCCTCTCTGGGCCTTTGTGTCAGGACTCTTCTGGTTCCCCATTCCTTCCTTCCTTTTTCTCTATGTTATCTTTGACTGGGCCGGTCTTCACTGCTGTGCATGGGCTTTCTCCAGTTGAGGCGAGCAGGGTCGGCTCTTCGTTCGGGCATGTGGGCTCATTGTGGCGGCTTCTCGTTGCAGCTCCCAGGCTCTAGAGTGCGGGCCCAGTAGGGTGGCTCACGGCTTTAGCTGCTCTGCAGTGTGTGGAATCTTCCCGGGCCGGGGGTCGAACCTGTGTCCCCTGCACTGGGAGCACAGTCTGCACCCCTGGACCTCCAGGGGAGTCCCAGCAGGAGTGATTCAGCAGGCGTCCATTGCGCCCACTGTGTGACAGACACCGTTCCTCACTAGTATCTGCCTCCTCCCTCCCCCAGCCTGACCCTCTGTGCCTTACCTTTGTGGAGGACGCCTTGTTTCAGCTGGGAATCAGCCACGCCGCGGTCCCCGTAGCCAGCTCACGGGGTGGTTGCCTGACCCCGTGGTTCTGTCTTTCACCCTCGCTTTTCTGTCTGCGCTGCCGCACGTGCCAGCCAGCCCTCTGTCGCGCCGCGCTTGCCGTGAAGCAGCAGTCTGGGCCACGGGGCCCTTCGGAACCTCTGCGCTCCCGCCCATCTTTTCATCACATGTAGGACACAGCCAAGGGCTGGTTTATGCTCCCAAACACTCATAGTTTAAACCTAGGATAATTTAGTTCTTCCTCTCAGTTGAAGTAACTTGCTCAAGAAGCACCAAGTAAGACGCAGAACTAAGATTCAGTTCAAACCCAAACTGACTAAATTCAAACCTCAAACTACGTCCCTCAGTTGCTTCCTATAAAAAGGACACTCAGTCACACCCCTGCTTCACGGGAGTGTGAGGCTGCGGTGATGAGTTTCTGTGGCTGTGATTCAGTGACAGATTCACAGCTGTGTCTGCGGCCTCTTCCTTTCCTGTCGGCTCCTATACTGTTTGCCCTTCTCAGACCTTAAGTGAAAAGAGCACTTTTTAAAATAAAAACCCGTGAGACCCAAACAGTGCCAATTTATAACCTACAGTAAACTTTCAAAGTTGTAAAACTGAATGAGTTTCCCTTCTTTATTTTGTACACCTTAATTACTGGGGAAGAAGTACATTAAAACTGAGATCATGGGTTAATTAATTTGTCCTGGACTGTAGAATTTTATGGACAACCAGAAGTAAAATAATGGTTGTGTAGGTGCAATTGACTAAACATGGCTTATAAATGTTACAGAAATTCCTATAATTAGTCCCATTGCAGCTATTTAGCCTGGGAATTTTATAGCAGACATAAATTATAAAGGTGAAAAGTAAGGAAAATTTTGAGTTGATAAAATAGCGGCATTTGCAGAAGCTATAATTTGAGGAAACTTGTTTTGCATTATTATTAGTGATTATTTTTTTTTCTGTTTCCACAATTCCACTTTTTTAAAATTCATTTTTTAATATTGTTTCACTGAAATGCAGCAGCTATCAGATATTAAGTACCTTAAACACACAAAAAAAATACCTTATGGAAATAACCCACCAGCGTCATTTCTAAAAGTACTTAACCGCCAACCAAAGGATGAGGAGACCTGTTTGATAACCCTCTTCAAAGTCATTTTTGCATATTTTAATAGATTGAAAAGGAAAGTTACAGGTTATATTTAAATAGTGTTTCCTGTCATTGGATCTTGACACGTTTTAACCTACCTGTTAAAATGCAAGTTATAAATAGCTCCTCTTTCAAAGGTGTTCATTAAACCTCATTGGCTCTTGTTATAGAAAATGCAAATGTAATTTGAAAAGTGCCCGTTTTGAGAGTGAGCAATTACTTGTGCTCGTCAGTACCCGGTTCATTGTCAGCATAGCCACTTGGTTAAAAAGCATGTTTGCCTTTGAAATGGAGATCGCCCGGGCTGCCGGCTGGCCAGCTCAGTAGGTAATGAGAAAATGTTTCGCTTTTCCAGGGAAGCAAGCAGCTGTTGAACAACTATCCTGTCTACATAACGAGCAAACAGTGGGATGAGGCTGTAAATTCTTCCAAGAAAGATGGGAGGCGGCTCCTTCGATACCTCATCAGATTTGTTTTCACTACCGATGAGCTTAAGTACTCATGCGGCCTTGGAAAAAGGAAAAGGTCAGTGCAGTCAGGAGAGACAGGTCCTGAAAGACGCCCTCTGGATCCAGTTAAAGTAACATGCCTCCGAGGTACCGCATCTTCCGCTCAGTGTCCATCTGTGATCTCATTTCACCGCATTGGCTGTGGCTCCCCGTGCAAGTGTTCAGCCTTGACTGTATTTTGGTTTTTTCCGCTCAGACTTTATAGGCTTCATGTAGCCCATCTCTTTGGTATCGAGAAGTTCTTTAAAAATTCCTTGTTTGCTTTGGCACTTGGTGGCACGTAAGCGCTGCATAGCACCTCATGTTTCACGCTTTAAGTTCAGATTTTCTTTGCTGCCTGGGAAGGCCACCTCCAGGAAAACTGGAACACTGGGCAAAGCACAGAGGGAAAGAAGGGATTCTAAAATTCACCCCATTTTCATGTGAAGCCTATGGCACCCTCCCCCAGTCTAGCTGCCCTTGTCAAGAGTACATGCCCCTGCTCCTTAAATTTATTTAGTTAATTTTCCGTAGGCCTAAAGTATTTCTTGCCCAGTCAGATTCTGTTCCAGTTTTTTTAAGTTTCCATATTTAAAAAATACTGCTCAGATAACACCATTTCATCGGTATTAACAGCTGATTACTCTGAAGCTGATCCGCACAGCGGATAGGCCAGGCAGAGGGTGAGGAGGAGGAAGCCAGATGTGTATGACTGACTGGGTGGGTGCAAGTCAACACAGACCAGTGGAAACATCACGGCTCCAACATGCGCTCCACTCGCACCTGAAAAGTCCATGTCAAAACATTAACGTGCATATGGTTCAAGAGTAACTTTATTGGTTGGAAAGACTTAACCTGTATAGTTTGAGTGATTTAATTGGTTGGAAAGACTTAGTAATGATTTACTCCTGATAGGAATCAAAATATTTCCTGGTGAAGAAGTCACAGTGGAAAAACCTTGTCACTGATAAGGCCTTCATCATCAGAAAGACACTCACTCCCACACCCCCTCCTGATGCCCACAGTGACTGAGGTGCATGCACAGTATTATTAGCAGCAGAGATTCCCAGACCCACCCTGAACTTCTGATTCAGCGGGTCTGGGGTGAGGACAGGGGAGGCATAGTGACCACCCCAGGTGATGGTGGCCCGTACTTGACAAAGCCACCTGGAATGAAGATACCAGTATTAATAATATAACTTGGCACTGGTGCGCTAGCACCCCCTGTTGGCCAGTCTAAAAATTCCATTTAGAGTGTCTGGATGATGGAAATTTCCAGTGTCTGTCTTAGCAAACTAGCCATAGGTTCCTTTATTCCCCAATATCATCAGAGCAGACAGAGGTACCAGAGTGGTGGTAAGCTTAGCAGTGGTGGCCGGGTGGGGGTCTGCTGAGAGCGTGCTCAGTTTGTATTCAGGAATTTGCCCTGAGGCTTATGAAGAATCGGGATAAGGGGGCTCACTGTCCCCTTCCATAAATCCTTTTAAACACTTTACATTTTAATGAGCATGTCTGTGAAACTGAGGGATTAACTTAGATCCCAAAGCGCTAGTGTCGCTGCCCTGGGAATGCCGCCAGGCCCGCTGGGACAGCGATGCTGGCCAGGCTGCCCAGTCAGCGTGTGCTCTCCAGCACGGGACAGCTGGGCAGGACGCACAGGCCTCCCCTGCCCTTGGGTGGAGAAGGCATAGGCAGGAACTGCTGGCGTGTCAGGGCAGCTGGTTAGAGCCCTTGTGTGTGTCCCAGAGGCTGAAATCTTGGGGCGGGCCTTTGACCTAAACGGGATTCCCTTCCTGAAGGCTCAGGTGTGATGACTCCCAGGGTGACGTCCTTGTAGTCAGCGAGCGTGGGAAGGCCGAGGAAGTTGCAGACATTTGGACACTTGAGGGATGGAGAGCGGGGTGCTTCAGGAAGTGAAGTCAAATTCTAGGCTGGCCTGTTCCCTGGGGTGGTGTGACCCCAGCAGGAAGAGGGGGTCAGTGACGTGACAGTGCTTCCGACCTGTGTGAGCTTGTAACCGTCTGGCACAGTGTTGGGGAAAGTCCTGTCACAGCAGTGGGTGCCAAGGAGGCGCAGTGCAGGTGTCCCAGAGCAGCACATTCTCAGGGTGGCCCTCAACACTTAGCCTTGATTTCTGCTCATGCGCACCTTTCTTTCATTTCTTTATGTTCCTGTGAGAGTGGGGCATCTGGACAGAGGTCAGGAGCCTGCTTAGACAGTTAGGGAATACTTATGAATACTTGAGGTGGGAAACCCAAGAGAAGCAGAGAGGAGCAGAAGATAGTCCCTGACTTCCGGAGCCCACAGCCTAGCTGGAGGTGATCTGAGGATGGTCACAGTTGTAAGTAAGTGTGATCACAAGGAAGGTAATAGGGAGAGATCTAGACACAAGGAAGGTAATAGGGAGAGATCTAGACACGTGAGGCCTAGTGGTCCCACTTGCTTTCTCTCTGTTCAGCATTGTGGTGACCGTAACCTGGGTTTGAGGATGTGGGCGTCCTTCGGTGTTGCCTAGGCTTGCACCCCACCATCAGCCATCTGGCTCCTGACAGTTTTGCAGGATGAGATGCTGAATAAACACAGTTCTCATCCCAGGGAAGGCCCCCGGAGCTGGGACTTGGACGAGATGAATGAGTCTCTCACCTCAGGCATGAAATTGAAGGGAATGCCCCTGTTTATCTGCTAAGATAGACACAGTTCAGTTCATGAGATCTTTCTGGTCCAAGTTCTTAAAGCATCAGCTTCTAAGGGCAAATAGGATCAGGGTTCCGTAAATAAATCTCAGACAAATCCAATCCTATGACCAGAACCATGGTCTTAGAGGGGGAACAGTGCTGGAGAAGAAATGGTGTGTAAACAGCAGTCACCCTGAACTTTCCATCAGCCGTGCAAAAAAAAAACACACACACACACACACACACACAGTTTAACTTAGGACTTTTTCCAGAATGCTCACTTCAGTTTTCAGATGCCCATGTTGTCAGTGAAATAGCTGTTTGGGAACTCTGCATGTCCCCTGACTCTCTGAGAAAACAGGAAAGATTGATTTGAACTCAGCTGGAGGGAGGCTGAGATTGTTTCATTGGAGTCTTAGCTACTCTTTATACACTATCTCTTCCTAATTGCTATCTGGTGAAATTAAATATTTAGAGGAAAATTCATCTAAAAAATATTTGTCAGTAGAGGTATAGATATCACAATTATAGAAATACAGTCTGTAATAACGTGGAAATCTCTTCTGAACCAAAACTTACGCAGGTTCTTACTGAGATTTTATTTTCTTGCTCTTAATCTGCAGATTAGTAGCTGGTTAAAGAATCCCATGCTCATGATACTCGCTGTGCTTCTGGAAAGAGTTAGCATTCTAAAAGTGTGGGCATGTAACAACAGGGTTTTGAACCTAGCATGGTGCAGACCATGCCTCACAGATCAGGTTGACCTTTCATAGCAAACATGTCTTAGAGGGATCACCCACATAATTTTTATTTTTGCACATGAGTAGAAAATGTAGATGGTGTAAGTTTTAAAGTCTAATAAGTGATGTCATCATGGCACTACATCTGATGTCCCGTAAAGCTTTCCTTATAGAGCTGCTGTTTAAAGTTTAAGCATCCTTTCTGCCATCCACTGCAAAAACCAGCTGTTTCTCTCTCTCTTTTTTTTTTGTTTTTTTTACTGTTGTGTATATTCCCACAGAATTCATTAGGATGCACTGTACCTCCAACCCCGACTGGTGGATGCCCTCAGAGGAGCAGATAAACAAGGTATTCAGCGATGCTGTGGGTCACGCCCGGCAGGGGCGAGCCGTGGGCACTTTCCTGCACAACGGAGGCTCCTTTTATGAAGGGATCGATCACCAGCCTTCCCAGGATGAAGTCTTCAATAAAAATTCCCAGGATGGATCTGGTGACTAGTGGACAAAATCTTTCCACACGAGCAGCTGGTCCTCTCGAGTTCCAATGGTGAATGTTCTGTTACCATCACTTTAGAATCCAAAGCATGTCACTCTGTCAGACTTTACACATCCTAAACCTTAAGTCTCTTGACCTACTGCCAAACAGTTCCCAATACAAGCCCATTTTTGGGTTGTTTGGAAAGTGTATGAAGCCTGCAGAGATTTTCAGAATACTATATTATACAAAGAGAAACCTACACTTGATTTCAAATGATGACTAGTTAGATGGTGAAGGTGGGAAAAAGATAGGTGGATTCTTGGTCGCCTGTCTGACCCCTTCCGGTGAGCTCTGCTTCACGAGCAGGGCTGGTCCCCGTGGAGACCAGTCTGGCGCTCATGGGAGAAGGTGGAGACACAGCGTTGTCCCGAGGGACAGGGAAGAGGCGTTCTCGTTTTAGTTCAGATAAGTTGTCTTTATGTTTTTCCAAAGACTTGAATTTACTTCTCAGCAAATGCGCAGGATAGGTGTCATTGTATGTTGTGTCTGCATTGACAGAACCTGTTTCTCAAACAGAAACCAGAGATCAGAGGTCACCTCTAGACAACGACGACTTGGAAGCTAGCTGTTTCTGTTACTTTTTACCAAAAAATACAATTTCTACTGTGTTGATAAGGAAGGCACTATATGATCTCTGGAGTTTGACAAACAGTAAAAGTTTTCACTGTGTCAATCAAGAAACATCCAAAGATCCCAAACCATTTTCAAGCGCTCGATGTTGTAGGTTCATAGATGCACAATTTCCACAGCCTTAAACCAGGCTCTGTTGACACAATGCCAAAGTGATGGGCTGAACAACGAGAATCTCAGCCAGCTAGTCGTTGGGCACGCTGAGGACCAAGCAAACGGTGAGGCTGACGGTGTTCCCGGAACTTGTTCCGGAACTGCGCACACACAGCTTCAAGGCCATTCGGACAGCCATGCCGCGGGCTTGCCGTTCCCTGGGACCGAGGCTCTGTTTGTGCTGAGTGGCCTTCAGAGTTCGCATAAATCTTCTTTCTCGTTGTCACCGATGGGATGTCTCACCCGGTGGTTGTACTTGCTTCCCTCATGTTCCCCTGAGTCTCTGGCCTTGGCTGAGTTAGCACTGGCCTTTCCCGCCTACTTTCCCCAGTTTATTTTGTTGAGCTCAAGTTTGTAGTCATGTTTGGAACTGTTTCGTGTCAGCAGATGCTCTAGAGATGATAGAATCTGTTTCTGCTTCAAGCGTGGGTAGGAGGGGCGGCCTCCTTTATCACCCTAGTCCAGATAACTGTATTCTTCATAAAGCTTAGGGCTAAGTGGGCAGCTTTTATTAAAGGCTGCTGCTGTTTTAGGCTTCACTGGGAATGGAGAGGATAACATTAGAGCATTTGTTAAAAAAAAAAAAGTCATCATCTCTTTTGATAGGGAAATTGAGAGATGTTATATATGTGGCTACTTCACAGCTGTAGAGCACGTGGGTGATTTTATATTCTGGATCTTTCTTAGCCCTTCATTTAGTCATAAACATCGACTGTGTAGTCTCTTGTCAGTCATAAGCACATTGGCCTTCATCAGAATTATAAGGTGATATATTAATATATTACTTGACCCAGCTTCTCCACGTGTCAGATAGCAATAGGATGGTTAAGTCCAGTAAATTCTTGTAACGGCAGATTTTTTCCCCCAAGTCTCGACAACAGTACAAACTTGGGAATCTGCAAGTTCATGATGTCTGCATTTTCCTGGCACTTTTAATGGCTTGACCTCCTGGTGTGACCAGAAAACAGATGGAGTATCGAGTAGGAAAGGTGCAGTTTTCAGAAAAATGAATGAATCTTGCCCTCATTTGAATTCTGTCATTCAACACGTACTCCGGAACCTGACCCTAATGCCACAGACTACCTCCTTAGTTTTTCTTAGATTTCATTCATTTTAAGAAAGTCTCATTCTTGGATAGCTTCATTTTAGAAAAGATTTAAACCTTGCTCAATCAGTGCTATGTCATTTCACCATACAGATGCTTGTGATTTTTGACAGCTCTTCTATACCAGTTTTTAAAAATGTAATAGTGATTTTCAACATATGGTGCAAGTCTTGCTGGTGTGTGTTTAATGTGGTGACACTTGCCAAAACTGCTTGGCAAAACATGTCAAATAGGATGCTTGAGTCAGAACGCTAGTGTAAATGTCTCTAAACAGCAGTATGTATCATTATGATATATTTTTGTAAACATAGTGATGGCTTCTTTCAGTCATGTAAGTACTGGATAAAAATAACCACTTCACTTGAAATAATGTAGGAAAATGCCACCCAGCCGAGGGCCCTCTGCAGTTACTTGAATTATCAGCCAGTGGTTAGAGGACAGTGAAGAGTTTAATGTTGGACAACATGAAGTGCAAAGGTAATAACTCACCAGTACTTGAGTCCTTATTAAAATTCAAAACTGTAATGAGCATATTTACCTGTGAGAGACCACTTTTACCCTCCATGGTGTATTCAGTTGCAAAGAACATTCAGAGGACTTCACTGATCTAATCACCAGCTTGGTCAGTATGGCTTACTGATAGCCCTAAACTACCGTATCTTTGTGGTAAAAGAACCAGATTAAATTTCCTCATGACTGTCCACAACTGGCAATACAAGCACTAGGCTTTCACTGAATCACAGTTCCCCAGATTACAGGAAAAAACACATCTGCCAAGATGGCTTACTCAAAAGCGTGCTCGTGGTCAGAATTGCCCCAGCACAAGTAGCCTGGTGGGTCTTCCCTGCGTTGGGAAGCTATTCAGGCCCACTCAGAACCACTGGCAATAGCTGTAGGTTCCAGTTCAGAGGCCCTGTGTGCCAGGTGTATTGCTAAGCACTTTATGCCTCCTCTCATTTTAATCCTCACAGGCACCCCCTCGGCTGTTCTTGTTACCCCATTTTATTGAGCTTATTACTCAGCTAGCAAGGGGACATCTTTGGGTTTAGAAAGTGGAATGACTCGTTGCGTTTTCTCCAGTTCTCAAAACCCATCAACACTTTGGGATAGATCTGTTTAATCAAAGTAGTGACTAAAATGACTTAATTTGTTCACATTTCCATCATAAGGTTCCCAGTCCAAAAATGCAGGGATATAAAAGCAAAACTTTGAACTCACTGAAGAGATGTTCTTTGGGAACAGATAGATGGTAGACGTGGCACTGGACATCGGTCAGCCAGCATTCATTCACTTTTCACGTTTGTTGTATTCGTAGCCTTAGATCTGATGAGTCTGGTTTGGAAGAGAGGGTTTTAACCATGATGTCACTGTGAGAATTGTCGTGAAGATTTTGTAGGAAAATACAGTAATCTGTTGATACTCTCCTGTAGTTGTGGCTGTTAACACCTCTGGCTGTGTTTTAAATTTCAAGAGCTTGCCTCGGCCATCAGAGCCTGGCTTTGTGTCTAGGGAACAGGGCATGCCAGGCCACGAGAGGGGTCCTGAAACCTTGGCGGTGGCTGCTCCGGTCCGACCCCGCCCCATTAAGCATTGCCTTTGCGTGTGTGTCCTCTCTGGAACTTCTGTAGCAGCCTGACACTGGGGCCAACTTGCCTTTACTCTCTTTTCTATGAAGAACACGTGTGCAGAAACTGTGACAAATCCATTGATCCTGATATTTTTATTGTTGAAGTCTCGTTGATTCTCTATGAATAATTTCTATTTGATTGTACTGTGTAGAGTTAATACCCACTAGAGATACGTTAATAAAACTATCAATGCATAGTGTAACACAGGATAGCAAGATTTTTTGTGAACAATTTATATAGAAGAGTAAGTTGTTTTTTAAGTGTTAGGCACATTTCTTTTAGGAACTTAAAATGTTACAAGAGTTTTTTAAACATTCAATATTTTTAATTATAAGAAACATTTGTTACTAGAGCCAGTTATTTCAGGTGTTCTAATTGGAGTATTGATTTTATTACCTCATATACCTCTAGAATGCCACATGTTCTGTTGGAGATAAAATTGCACAATAAATGTTAAGTTTCTGTTAAGTGTTTTAGCTTGCTTTTTGCATCTTTCTCCAGTTTATTCAAGACGCTTTTCTGGGTATTTTTTTCTTTAACAAAACTTTTTTTTTTTTTTTTTGCCTTGACACTAGAGCTTTTCTGCTTGACTCAGAATGCCAAGAAAATGTTACATGCGTAATACCCATGTAAAAGATAGTTATGTCAGGGAACTGACCAGAACTCATCCAAAAAATCCGTTTGATCTGTTGAATGAAAGGGACAACCAGTGATGAAGTAAAAGTGACACGTGATCCAAAGTTTCTGTCCAGCATTTTGTACATTCACACTTTAAACATACATGCTCCTATAGCTCCATCATTCAAGGAGAGGAGGAACGCTACAGTTTCTCTTGACCTTTTAACAGTGAACAGATGTTGATTGTTTATGAACAGTGACCTCCTTACAAAAGCTAAATGAAAAGGGAAGTCGCTCAGTCGTGTCCGACTCTTCACGACCCCGTGGACTCTGACGGGCTCCTCCGTCCATGGGATTCTCCAGGCAAGAGTACTGGAGTGGGTTGCCATTGCCTTCTCCAGGGGATCTTCCTGACCCAGGGATCGAACCCGGGTCTCCCACGTTGTAGGCAGACGCTTTACCATCTGAGCCAAAAGCAAAGTAGTGTGGCTAAATGAGGTGGCATGGTGGCTTCCCACTAGTTATTACATAAAATAAATCTGACATCTCAAATATTATTGAGCAGTGAGACTGTATCATTCATAAGTTAGACCAAGTAAAAACTAATACATTTTTTCATTTAGGGAAAATTTTATTTTTGCACTACAAGGTGAGTGTCCTAAACAGTAGTTTGGGATGCAAAAGAAATTTAGTCCAAATAATTTGAGTTTGAATTGGGATATCAATTAAAATGAAATTTAAATTATTTTACTATTCTAAAGCATTGAAACAGGATTAAGTAACTTGGGTTTTTAATATTTTGTAGCAGGTCACACAGTAAAAGCTACAAATCAAACAAATGTTAGGAACAAATTCAGCAAGGTTGCAGGAAACAAGATCAGTATATGAAAATCAACTCTGCACACTAGCAACACTCTGAAACTTAAAAACAATTTTATTTTCAATCATATCAGAAACAAACCCTTAGGAATAAATTTTAAAAACTAAGTGCCAGACTTGTACTCGGCAGACTACAATACATTAGTGGAAGAAATTTTAAAAGTTCTACTAAATAACTGGGAAGATAGATACTCCATGATAATGAAGTGGAGGAATCAATGTTGTTAAGATGGCAATACTTCCCAGATTGATCTACGAGTCCATTGCAATTCCTAACCAAATCTCAGGTGACCTCTGCAGAAATTGACAACCTTATCCTAAAGTTCTCATAGAAATGCAAACAATGCTTACATTTGTGGTCAGTTGATTTTTAACAAGGGTGCTAAGATAATAAGGAAAGAATAGCCTTTTTGACAAATTATTCTGAGTCACTAGGATATCCACATCCAAAAGAAAGAAGTTGGACCCACACTTTTATACCATGTGCAAAAGGTAATTCAAAATAAATGGAAGAGCTAAAACTACAAAACTCTTGGAAGAAAACAGGAGTAAATCTTGGGTTAAACAATAGTTTTTTTAAATATGACACTGGAAAGTATAACTGATAAAGATAAATTGTACTTCTTCATCAGTTAAAAACTTATGTTTCCAAAAGCAACAAAAAGCCCACAGAATGATAGGAAATACTTGCAAATTATACATCTGATAAAAGAGTTGTAGCCAGAATATATAGATCTTTTACAACTCAATAATAAAGACAACCTAGTTAATTAAAGCACAAATAACCTACTTAAAAGTGGGCAAGGGTTCTGAATATACATATCTCCAGTGAAGATACATACAAATGGCCAGTAAGCACGTGAAAAGATGGTTAACACCACTTGTCATTTAGGAAAATGCAAACTAAACCACAGTGAAATTGCAGTGGAAAAGGTAATGTGATAATGTATCAGATGGGGTATGGAAAGATGAAATACCCATACACTGCTGGTAAGAATGTAAAATGGTGTTAGTCACTTTGAAAAACAATTTGGCAGTTCCTTAAAAAGTTAAACGTAGTTTGACCCATCAATTCCACATCAATTCCATATATACCCAAGAGAATTGAAAACATATGTCTACACAAAAGCGTGTACATAAATATTCATAAGAGCTTTCTTTACGATACCGAAAAGTGAAGTCAGTTGACATCCATCAGGTGATAAATGGACAAATAGAATGTGATACATCTACAAAATGGGATGTTCAGTTATCAAAAAGGAATGAAATACATACTACATGGATGAACCCTTTTAAGTTGATTATACGTTCATGCAATATATTTACTGAGAGCCTGATCGCCTGGCACCATATCAGGTACTGTGTCCCAAGAATGGAATAATACTTAGCTGATGGCTAAGTAACTTATTAGGAGAAAAAGGACCAACACCTATTACGAGAAAATTCCAAGTTCCACTGAGCAACTCGTTCTCCCAATATATTTTTTAAAAACTGCATCAGTCATAAAAAGAGAAAATACATGTCTGTCTCTGTCATACAAAGATAATTCAATCTGAACATCTCAGCCAAAGTACATGCCAGTTCTGTCGGGGTCCAGTCTCGGCAGGATCCAGGGGGTACCCTCAGGGTGAACGGCGTCGGCGAGAGAGAGAAGACATGTGAGACCAGCCTTGATAGGGCCAAGTCTGTGTTTTAGTTTTTGACAACAGGTTTTATACCCTTTCTCAGAACGTTTTCAAGGTACAAGATGCTTACTCATGATTACACAGGATTAGTATTACATCATTTTGTGTTTTAGGAAAAGCAGGATGTTTTTTGCTTTCTAATTCTATAGTAATTCTTAGCGCATGATCTTCTGGCCTTGGGGCTATTAACATTTTATGCAGGTCAGGTGAATGTAGACCTATTTTCCATTTCTATGGTGACCTTAACCGAAAGGTAGCAGTCTCATAGGGCAACAGTACAGAGTAGAGTATAACCTTGTTAACATAAAAACTAATCCTTCTGCAGAAGTTGTCAGTTGGGTTTATCTAAGAAGTTTACCCCACACTGACTCTGCGACTTTGGTGAGGCAGCTTCTGCCTAGCACTCCTGGCTGACAATTAACAACCATTTCATTGTTACCACAGTAGGGCTAAGCTCTTATTTCTCTAGATCTTTAACTATATTAACAATGGTTTCTATAACACAACCTTAGCACATTAAGAGCAAAAACACAGCAAGCAAATGTTAACCCAATCACCACCTTTAGAATAAATTTTCTTACGTTTTCTAATAGGACTCCTTCACCCCCCAAAAAGGCTCTATGTCTATTAGGGCCTTTATATGATCAGGTTCTTTATGCTGTTTTATGATTAGGGTATTATGAGCAGTCATGCATATTAATACCAAGGGCATAAATGCATTTGGCTAACAAACTACCAGCAAAGGAGTTTAAATTAAAACACTCCTTTCACCCTGGATAATCTCATAAAATACCACCACCTGGGAAACATTGATTAAAGTTTTAAATTGATTCTTATTTGGGAAGAGATCGGGGAAGGCCTTCTGCCTGTGTCACAGAAATTAGGGAGTAGTCTATTGAGGCAGGCATCAGAAAGACATATCATCTTTAAGGTGAGCGCCAGGGGCAGCCTTTCGGAATCCCTGAAAACCTGATCTGCCTTGCCTTCAGGCTTTCTCCTCGTGACCTTGTCATGGGTGGGATCTCAGTGAGCTGGCCTTTTCGAAACCCCTGAAAACTTGATCCGCCTTGCCCGTCAGGTTTTCTCCGTCATGGCCTTGTCGTGGGTAGGGTCTCGTGTGTTGGCTCCCAGCACAGTTCAGGGAATTATTCATGTATAATTTGATGTGCTCCCAAACCCTGGTTGATTCATTCTCTTTCTTGTAATTCCCCGCTCCACTTAAAGCTGTCTTTCAGGCCTCACATAAGACACCATCTTAGTGATACAGACCTGGTGTTTCAGCCAGTCTGTCAGGAAATAGAGGGCACAGTCGATTTGAGAAGAATTTGATAAGAACACAGTCCAAGGGCGTGAGCAGGTTAGCCTGAAACTACAGTGGGGAGTGGTATCTAGACCTTGCGTCGGCAGGGTGCCGTCAGCCTGAAGAGGTGAGCAGTGGGGGCCCTGGAATCAGGAGTCCCTGCTAGGAAATGTGGTCTCCATGAGAGGAGATACGGCTGGACTCCGCAAAGCCTGCAGGAAGGAGCCAGGAGAGTCAGCACGCTCACCTCCCTCTCTCTGTCTCCTGGCGCGCCTGTGGCCCAAAGCGCCTGGAAAGCAAAGGGCAGCGGAACGGAAGCCCTTACAGGTCAGCCCCCCGGGACTCAGAGCAAAGGTGGAGACGGGGTCAAGGGAAGAAGTGAGTCACAGCTGATAAGGGACGAGTTGGAGAATCCAGAGGGTCTGTTTGGGCCCCCTTCACTGAAATCCTGAGAGTTGACTTCTTTACAGAAATGACATTTTAGTTCTTAATAATTTGAAGAGTTAACATCTCAAGCCAGTAGTTTAATGCTCTGCTACCATTGTCGCGGTGCATCTTCTTACGGCCTGTGAGGAAAACTCGATAGGATCCCTTGTTCAGCAGATGAGGGAACTAATGCTTAGCGACATGGACCCAGGGTCGCAGCTGGTGGTGGTGGCGTGCTGAAGGCAAGATGCTCATCCAGGCATCCAGCTCCAGGTGAGGAGCCCAGGCCTCACCCATGCCAGTAAAACTGGTCTCTGAAGACCTTCGAGGCTGAAAAAAGAATTGCAACAATAACGCTGATAAAACTGGCATGGAAGTCACTCAGTCGTGTCTGACTCTGCGACCACGTGGACCATGCGGTCCATGGAATTCTCCAGCCCAGAATGCTGGAGTGGGTTGCCTTTCCCTTCTCCAGGGGATCTTCCCAACCCAAGGACCGAACCCAGGTCTCCCACATTGCAAGCAGATTCTTTACCAGCTGGGCCACGTGGGAAGCCCGCAACTACCTCTTAAGTCTACCCAGCTTTGATCAAGTTATAATTCACCTGTTCATATGGCCTGAGAAAACTGCTCAAAATCCTAAAAACAAAAAATGCCCCAATGAATATTGGTGCAATTCCTGGGTCCCAGGTGAGTCTTGTTTCTGATTCAGTCCTGAAGATCCGTAGAGACGCAGTCTTAATGCCTGTATCAGTAGTCCTCTGTATTCACTGATCCTGATGTTTAAAACACATGTTTGCTTCTATAAATAAATGAGTGAATAGATGATTGATCACAATAGGTAAGGTAGAGTGAGAAACATCAAAATAGACTCTCTTGAACTTGTTCTGATCCATTGTCAAATTTTAATCAATTAGGTTAAAACGTGGGCTTGAAATACAACTTTCATTCTCACCTAACAAAAATGTTATGGACCACAGTGGTTATGATTCCAGGCTTTGACTGTCAAAGGTCTGAGTTCGAGCCTTGGTCAGGAAACCAAGATCCTACAAGTTGCATGACATGGCCAAAAAAAAAAAATGTCATGGACCAGATTAGTTTTGATTTTTTTTTTTTTAACTTCTTTACTACTAGAAACTAAAAATTTGTCAAGGCACAGTATATATAAGAATATCACTAATGAAATATCGTGAACAATAAACTGTGTGGTTGGACACACACAGAGAGACCAGAAAATGTGTAAATATAGGCCGTTTTTAAAGGCTAAGGTCCACTTCCCAGCAGTAAGTGAGATTTAAAACATTCTTCAGTATCTGCGAGATTCTAGAAAGAAACGCAGGCCCTGGCAAGATGTGAGGAACTGGGGTAGGGAAATGTGTTCTAGTCTGTCTCTTTCTTGGTCCCAATGACAATGATTGCTTTCTCCTTCCTGGCAACGCAGAAGCATTTTCAATTCAATTTTTAAAACATAATAATTGTGTTTGATTGTGACTTGTTATGTTTTCTACTAACACATTGTACTAAATAATTACCCTTTCATTTCTTAAGTAATTTTGGGTATTTTTTTTTTTTTCTGTGACTGCAGAAGAATGTCAAAGTAAAAACTAGGCACGTGACATGTGAAATATATGTTAGCTTTAAAATTAGTAAAGGTTAGATTATTCTGTCACATTTCTCTTTAAGGATGCTTAATGAGGAAAATCTCATGAATCTACTGTGAACTATAAACATATGTTTAATGAAGAAGTGAGTAACCCTGATGAAATGCATAAAGGAAGACATTTCTTTGAAGTGTCATTAATAATTGAGAAGTTATGAATAAAACAAATTTAGATACTGTCTAATTCAGCAGGCAATTACTATCACTTGTAGAAAAGTGAGGCCCAGAACATTCTAGTAACCTGTTCAAGTTCATGTGGCTGTTTGCTAGCACTGCCTGCATGAATATCAAAACTCTAGGGCCCTGGAACCACAAAAGTTTTTACAGCTACTTGTCCACCTTTCTTGTTGGTTCTTCCCTTTTTCCCCTTGGCCGCCAGGAAGCCCAATGTTAAGTTATAGCCCAGCTGCAGCTTCCCTTAGCTCACATTTTCCAGTCTGCTTATTCTCAACCACCACCTCTGGCCATCATTTTCTATTCTCATCTTTGCATTCATCTTTGAAAGTTTATTGTAACAGTGCTTTATTATTATGAGCTATTTTTACCTGGAAATAGAGGAAGTATGGAGGATAAGTATATTAAAATGCTTCCCAGAATATATATTGTCACCTTCAAAAGCTAATCCCCAGAAAGGCACCTCTTTCTGCCACCTACCCCATCCACCCCTCCCCAACACTAACAAAAACAATTCAGACTACTTGTCCCAACTTACCTGTCTGGAATCTGTCTTCTCAACCCTTGTGGTCACTTCCCTGCCAGGATTCTCTCCCCTCTTTGTCTGCAATGAGGATAAGAATCTGGTGGATGACGGAGAAAGACAAATATCATATGATACCTTTTATATATGAAATCTAAAAAAAAAAAAAGTGGTTACAGATGAACTTATTTACAAAACAGAAATAGAGTCACAGGTGTAGAAAGCAAACTCACGGTTATCAGGGAGAAGAAGGGAGGGAGGGGTAAATTGGGAGGCTGAGATGGACATAAACACACCCAGTACATAAAATAGAAAACCAGCAAGGACCTACTGCAGACCACAGGGAACGCGCCTCAATACCCCAACGCCCTGTACGGGAAAAGAATCTAAAAAAGAACCAGCAAGGACCTACTGTAGACCACAGGGAACGCGCCTCAATACTCCAACACCCCGTACGGGAAAGAATCTAAAAAAGCGTGGATATATGTATATGTGCAACTGACTTGCTTTGCTGTACAGTGGAAACTAATACAACTTTTAAATTAACTAAACTTCAATAATTCAAATTGAATCTGGCGATAAGGAAAAATGAGGAACTTGTCCAGAGGTGATGACATGTGATGTCCAGGGTACCTGCTCCCTCTCTCTCTGGGACCCTAGTCAGTCAGGAGACGTTGAGCAGAACCCCCTCTGAACAAGGACCTGTTGTCCGACACAAGTGGGAAGTAGAAGTAACTTAGGGAGTGAGAAGCGGTGGTTTTAAGCTACCAAGGTCTCAAAGTTACCTTGTTACTGCGGCATAACTTAGTCTATCTGGACTCACACACACACTAAAAGAGTTTAACTGTTAGGGCAAAGACCACTCTGAAAATCTTATGAAAACTTGGGACTCTCCCTGGATACACTGAGAATTTCCCAGGAAATTCCAAGGGATTCTTACGCTAAGTTTTGTCCGTGGTCCCCATGTTAGGAACTCCTACTAATCTAGCACCTTCTCCTCAGCTCTGAATCACTTTTTCCCTGGCAGCTGATCCTGCAGCTGTTTTTTTTTTCCTCTTAGCAGTTGTTGGCTACATTGAAAGACTTTGCAGTCACATATGTTGTATTAAAAGTAGTATGCCCAAATGACTAGGCTAGAAAGAGGCTATATCAGAAAGACAAATGGACGAACCTGTTCCAAAGTTGAAATCCCACTTTTAAGGAAGCATTGTGCTGGGACTTCCCAGCGCAGTGCGGCGGCTACTGAAGCCCACGCACCTGGAGGCCGTGGTGCGGAGCGAGAGAAGCCCCCGCAGCCGGAAGCCTGAGCCACAGTGAGGAGCCGCCCCACTCGCCGCAACTAGGGAACGGCCGCGTGCAGCAGAGAAGGCCTGGCACAGCCAGAAATATTAGTATTAATTAATTAATCGATAATAAACATCACCTGCACAAAATGAGCAAACATTTTTTTTTAAAAAACATTGTGCTGCAATCCTTGTTGAAGCAAAGCAGCTTTGCTCCCCAAATACCCTAAAATAGAATGCATATACCTTCTCAAAATGACGCCCAGCCTTAATCTGGTGGGTTCTTCAATATTAATACTAAGAACTTTATGGTATACTAATAAAAATATTTATTAGAAAACATTTCCTAAGGATGGTTCTTCTGTGCTAGAAACAATCCCTCCCGCTTTGCTAAGCAGACAAGCCTGCCCATTTATATTGCAGGCAGGCAGGCGCTGCAGACTCAGTCACCCACATTATTCCCGCTTGCTCCTGCGTCCCTTCCTCCCCTCACTCTAATCAGAAAAGCAAATGCAGTTGTTTGAGTGCCTTTACTCTACACCGCGATATCTGTTCAGCGAGCAGATGTTCCTATTGCCTAGGTGCTAAGTGTCTAACCAGGAAAATACTTGGGGAGAATGTTTAAAATCTGGTCACTTAAATTTGTCCCCAAAGTAAAGCAATTTTTACATACAAGTCATCAGACAATGATCCAGTGTTTTTGTAAAATGACTTTAAAATCATTGTTTTTCTTTTTTTTTTTTTACTTTTTTTATCGGAGTATAATTGCTTTGCAGGGCTGTGTTATTTTCTGCTGTACGATGAAGTGGATGGGCTGTATGTTTACAAATATCCCCTCGCTCTTGAAGCTCCCTCCCACCCCTCACAGCACCCTTCTAGGTCATCAGAGCCCGCCAAGCTGAGCTGCCCGGGCTCTAGAGCTGAGCCCCACAAGCCAGCTCCGTCGCATGTGATGGTGAATATGTATCAGGGCCACTCTCCCGGTGCGTGCCGCCCTCCTCTGCCCCCTGTGTTCACACGTCTGTTCGATGCATCTGCATCTCTGCTCCTGGACTGCAAATACATTCCCCTATACCACTTTTCTAGATTCCATACACATGCATTAATATACGTCATTTTTCTCTTTCTCACTTCACTCTGTATGGCAGACTCTAGGCTCATCCACCTCACTATGAATGACACAATTTCATTCCTTTGCATGGCTGAGTAATATTCCATTGTGTATATGGACCACCTCTTCTTTATCCATTTATCTGTCAGTGGACATCTAGGTTACTTCCATGTCCTGGTTACTGGAGATAGCACCACAGTGAACACTGAGGTACGTATGTCTTTTGAATTCTGGTTTTCTCGGTATATATGCCCAGGACTGGGATTGTTGTGTCATATTATTTTTTGTCTCTTCCTGCTCCAGTTCTTTTCCAACAACTAACAAGAACTGGTTTTATTTCCATCTTCCTTTTGAGCTATCTGACACAAACACTCACTTTTGTTTTATTTTTTCTTTCTTAAGCATTTATTGAGCCGCTCAGTATGTGTAGGCACTGTGCAAGTGGGTGGTCCTGGGCCTGTCCTTGGGTCTCCGATTCCCTATCACCAGGGGAAGATGGGATCTGAAGGAAAGAATCTTGTGGTCTTTGCAGAGTGACATGGTGCGGCTTTCACACCGACCGCAGCGGGTCCCTGGGCTCCAACCGGTGGGCTCTGGTGGAGAGAATCAGAAATAGCCCCAGTGCGACCTAGTCTTGTTGAGACGAGGAAGTGGGCTACTCCCAGAATCGTGCCTGCTCAGCTTCCCCCAGAACACAGCTCAGAATGAACACGGCAGGGTCCAGGTGAGCCCCTTACACTCTACCAGCTACGGCTGATTTTACTGCTCGTTTAAAAGCATCCACAGCCATTTTTTAAATGCATTGCTGGACGTGAAGAGTTTTACTCTGAAGTCTTGTAATTAAAGCCTGCATTGTAATGAAAAACTCCTAGTTAAATCTTTACTCTTAAAAAACCATAATTTTTTTTTAGCAGATTGGAAAGAAAAGGCTGAATAACTTTCAAAATAATTGCAAGTGACAGCGCTTCGTCTTCAAGAGAATAGAAATATATTCTGTTAGAAATATATCACATGGCTCCAAGGATGCTGAAGTTGAAATAATTTTTTTATTAATAAATTATCTTCCTTCTAGCTTGGTGGCTAGGATTGTATTAGTATAGTAGTAGTATTACAAATACTACTAGTATTTGTAATCAAAATCTTCAATGTATTTGTAAAAGAAGAAAATGTCTATTCCATTGATGACCCTGCAAATAGGTCATCCTATTATCTATCATGATAACCTGTTGCTCTCATATCGTTTATGACATTATTGTGTATACTTGTGTGATTCTCTGTATAAAGTTTGCATGCCTCATCAGACTTCTAATTCTATAATGTCAGGATTTGTTCATCTTTTAATACATTTTGCCTGTCACAGAATCTTACATACGGTCTGGAGTGCCAAAACATGTTTAACGTGTTAGTGTTCTATGCTCATAGGTGTATATTGTACATAGATGATGAACACAGCAAGAAGTTCATAAAGATTTGAAGAGGTTTGTGAGAGGAGACTTAGGTCGTCCTCACCGTGGTCAGTGAAGCAGGGCCAGACATCAGTGACACCATCTCATTCCACTCCCTCAGTTGTAGAGAACCTAGGCGTATCCTGAGCTGCAGTGGAGAGTGAAGACAGATAGGAAACCCCCAAGAAATAATTCTGTATATCGTCGCTGTAATTTGAAAAGTGAGAATATATGTTAGTTACATAGGCTTGCAGAAATGTAAATGTCCATCATCTTCACAAATGTTGGAAGACGCAGGTTTAGTTGTCCAAACTATTCTGTACACGTAGCAGCTAGAGGGGATTTGCAGGGGGCACAGTGGTGAAGAGCCCGCCGGCCAATGCAGGAGATGCAAGAGATGGGGGGGTTGATCCCTGGGTCGAGAAGATCCCCTGGGGAAGGAAAAGGCCACCTGCTCCAGTACTCTGACCTGGAAAAGTCCAGGGACAGGGGAGCTAGCACGCTCCATACAGTCCACAGGGCTGCAAAGAGCTGGACACGAATGAGCAGCCTCACAGTAGCAGCAGTGGCTAGGATGTGTACACAGAGACGCACGCGCACACACCCAGCTGCTGCTGCCACAGTACCTGGCGTCAAATACAGGGCAGAGACCTCGGAGGACAGGGGGCCCGATGGAAATCCCAGCCCCAGGACATCCTGGCTGTGTCACTGTGGGCAAGTTATTGAAAGCAAAGTCAAAGGTTCCTTATCTGTAAAACACCTACCGCTTTGAACTAACAGAAGAATTGAAGTTAACATCTTACTATTTGATTTTTGTCTCATCTTTTCTTTATCCCTCGTTTAGGATTTACTGAATATTTATTATGATTCCATTTTATCTCCACTGTTGGCCTATTAGCTGTACCTCTTTGTGTGAGGTTTTATTTTGGATTGTTTCAGCATTGCTAAAACAGTGTCCTTTAGCCTTGCTCGGGCCGCCTTGAAATGTAAGCAGAACTGTTCGTTAACAGTGAGAGATTCTTCCATTTCTCTGTTCTGACCTGTTGTGCTACTGCTGCCATATATTTTATTTTTTTATTTTTTGCCAAATATTTTAATTCTAATTTTATGGGTTTTGAAACTCAATTCCACTTTGGTCAAAGAATATACTTTGCATGATTGAAGTCCTTTTAATTTTATCAACACGTGTTTTATGGTGAAGCATAAGGTCTTTATTGGTAAATAATCTGAGTGAACTTCTAAAGAATGTGTATTTCTGTTTCAGGATGGAATGTACTACAAATGTCAAATAGATCAAGTTAGAGTATAGTGTTGTTCACATCTTCTACATACTTATATAGAAGACTTTCAGACTGTGTCTGTTGATTATTGTGAGAGGAGCATTGTGTGGATTTATCTATTTCTCTTCCAGTTCTATCAGTTCTTGCCTGACATATTTTGAAACTCTGTTAGATAATGAGGCTGATTTCTTTAACCAAGAAACCGGAATTTATATCTTCAGGGAAACATTATTCTTCAAATCAATAATTACCTTGAAAGGACTTGAACTCAGTATATGATAACAATATTCATGTTGTTTCTGGGGCTCCTCCTACAGAATGAAATGATGAGCCACAAACACAAAATAGATTTCACTATAGTGCTCCTTATTTATTAACCTCAAATAATGATAGCTAGCTTACCATCCACATGCATAAGTCTTAGATCCAAGTGGTTTTCACTGCTTCACCCCAAATTCCATTTATCCTCAAAAGGTGAAGATATCTATCACTTCATCAGCCTAGTTTTACAAACAAATTACAAATACCATAGTTAACTCCCAAGCAGGTGTTCCAAACATATCCTAAAGATGGCAGCATTGTTAGAATAAGACAAGAGTCTCACAGGGACTATTTTTAAAGGAACATTTACTTGCACTTTAATGTTTATTGAAAATATGTTGATATTATTTTAAGATCATACTTTGAATACAATTCCAGATTTACTCCCAATAATTAATTATGTAATAATGCATATGTATTAATTATGTAAGAATTATGTAAGAATGCATATGTAAGAGTTCCAAAGAATACCAAGGAGAGATAAGAAAGCCTTCCTCAGTGATCAATGCAAAGAAATAGAGGAAAACAACAGAATGGGAAAGACTAGAGATCTCTTCAACAAAATTAGAGATACCAAGGGAACATTTCATGCAAAGATGGGCTCAATAAAGGACAGAAATGGTAGGGACCTAACAGAAGCAGAAGATATTAAGAAGAGGTGGCAAGAATAAACAGAACTATACAAAAAAGATCTTCATGACCTAGATAATCACAATGGTGCGATCACTCACCTAGAGCCAGACATCCTGGAATGTGAAGTCAGGTGGGCCTTAGGAAGCAGCACTATGAACAAAGCTAGTGGAGCTGATGGAATTCCAGTTGAGCTATTTAAATCCTGAAAGATGATGCTATGAAAGTGCTGCACTCAATATGCCAACAAATTTGGAAAACTCAGCAGTGGCCACAGGACTGGAAAAGGTCCATTTTCATTCCAACCCCAAAGAAAGGCAATGCCAAAGAATGCTCAAACTACCACAAAATTGCACTCATCTCACACGCTAGTAACATAATGCTTAAAATTCTCCAAGCCAGGCTATATGTGAACTGTGAACTTCCAGATCTTCAAGCTGGTTTTAGAAAAGGCAAAGGAACCAGAGATCAAATTGTCAACATCCACTGGATCATCGAAAAAGCAAGAGAGTTCCAGAAAAACATCTATTTCTGCTTTATTGACTATGCCAAAGCCTTTGACTGTGTGGATCACAACAAACTGTGGGAAATTCTGAAAGAGATGGGAATACCAGACCACGTAACCTGCCTCTTGAGAAACCTGTATGCAGGTCAGGAAGCAACAATTAGAACTGGACATGGAACAACAGACTGGTTCCAAATAGGAAAAGGAGTACGTCAAGGCTGTAGATTGTCACCCTGCTTATATAACTTCTATGCAGAGTACATCATGAGAAACGTTGGGCTGGAAGAAGCACAAGCTGGAATCAAGATTGCTGGGAGAAATATCAATAACTTCAAATATGCAGATGACACCACCCGTATGGCAGAAAGTGAAGAGGAACTAAAAAGCCTCTTGATGCAAGTGAAAGAGGAGAGTGAAAAAGTTGGCTTAACGCTCAACATTCAGAAAACGAAGATCATAGCATCTGGGCCCATCACCTCATGGCAAATAGATGGGGAAACAGTGGAAACAGTGACAGACTTTATTTTTTGAGGCTCCAAAATCACTGCAGATGGTGATTGCAGTCATGAAATTAAAAGACGCTTACTAAGTTATGACCAACCTAGACAGCATATTAAAAAGCAGACATTACTTTGTCAACAAAGGTCTGTCTAGTCAAGGCTGTGGTTTTGGGGGAGGAGCCAAGATGGCAGAGGAGTAGGACGGGGAGACCGCTTTCTCTCCTACAAATTCATCGAAAGAACAATTGAACGCAGAGCAAACTTCACAAAACAACTTCTGATCGCCAGCTGAGGTCATCAGGCGCCCAGAAAAGCAGCCCATTGTCTTCGAAAGGAGGTAGGACAAAATATAAAAGATAAAAAGAGAGACAAAAGAACTAGGGACGGAGATCCATCCCAGGAAGGGAGTCTTAATAGAGGGAGTTTGCAAACACCAGGAAACCCTCGCACTGGCGGGTCTGGGGGAAGGTTTTGAATCTCGGAGGGCAACCTGACTGGGAGGGGAAAAATAAATAAAACCCACAGGTTACAAGCCTAAAAGCAAGTCCCAGCAGAAAAGTGCCCCAGATGCCCGCATCCGCCACAAGCAAGTGGGGGCGGAACGGAGAGGAGCGGGCGGCATTGCTCAGGGTAAGGACTGGGCCTGAGTGCCCTGAGGACAATCAGAGGGAGCTTTTGTGAGTTGCCAACTTAAACTGTGGGATAGCAAGAGACAGAGAGATAATTAACCGGCCCGAACACACTACCGGCCGTTCACAGAACAAAGGGACCGAGCAAGTCCAGAGGAGCTAGCCGGCTGCGGACCGGCCCATCCCCGCCGGAGGCAGGAGGCAGGGGGGAGGGGAAGGGGCAGGCTCGGCCCCAAGGACCGCATCCCCTGCCGCACTGCAAACAGGCCTCCAGTTTCTAACCAAAGACCTCCTGAGACTCTGGATGGTCTACATCCGCCGGGGGGGTCGCGGCGAGACACAGGGCACACGCACCCGACTGGCACGGGCGGGGACTGGGGCTGGGGACATGGAGGGCAGAAGGCGCGCCGTACCCGGGGAGAGTGCGCCCGTCAAGCCCCTGGCTGCCTGAGCTGCTCGGGCGGGAAGGCACAAAACGCAGGCGCAGCCGAGTCCGCGCTTTTGTGGAACACCCGAAAACTGGAACTGCACGCAACGCAGGGCCCGCTCCATATAGAGCAGCCGGGATCCTGAGCAGCGCAGACCGAGAAAGCAGCGCCAGCCTCTCCTGGCAGCGCCAGCCCCTCCCCGCAGCGCCAGCCCCTCCCAGTAGCGCGACAGAACTAGCTACTTGAACAAGAGACCACCTCTGCCCGCCTGTGTCAGGGCGGAAATTAGGCACTGAAGAGACCGGCAAACAAAAGCCAAATAAACAAAGGGAACCGCTTCAGAAGGGACCAGTGCAACAGATTAAAATCCCTGTAGAAAACACCGACTACGCCGGAAGGGGCCTGTAGATATCGAGAAGTGTAAGCTGGAACGGGGAGCTATCTGAAACTGAGCCGAACCCACACTGACCGCAACAGCGCCAGAGAAATTCCTAGATATATTTTTACTTTTTTTTTAATTAAAAAATTTTTTTTCTTTTTTCTTTTTTCTCTTTTTCTTTTAAAATTCCCTATTACTTCCCCATTACTCCTTAACTTTCATTTTCAAAGATTTTTATGATTTTTTTAATTAGGAAAAAATTTTTTTTCTTTTTTTTTTCCTTTTCTTTTTTCTCTTTCTTTTCTTTTTCTCTTATTTCCTTTTAAAGTCCTCTATTAGTTCTCTACTACTCCTTAATTTTCATTTTCATTTCACTATAACAAAAAAAAAAAAAAAAAAAGACAAGCCCTATTTTTAAACTGAACTTCATATATATTTCTAAAATTTTTTGTGCTTTTGTTTTTGTTTTTAATATTGTATTTTTAAGAGTCTAACCTCTACTCTAGATTTTTAATCTTTGTTTTTCAGTATGTGATATAAATTTTGGACATTTAAGAATCCAATATTCAGTTCCCATTTTTATTCAGGAGTTTGTTGATTACTCTCTCCCACTTTTGACTCTCCGTTTTCTCCCCCAGATCACCTCTATTTCCTCCTTTCCCCTTCTCTTCCCAATCCAATTCTGTGAATCTCTGTGGGTGTCTGGGCTATGGAGAGCACTTTGGGAACAGAGAACTGCATAGAGCTGTCTCTCTCCTCTTGAGTCCCCCTTTTTCTCCTCCTGCTCATCTCTATCTCCCTCCTCCTCTCCTCTTCTTCATGTAACTCTGTGAACCTCTCTGGGTGTCCCTCATGGGGGAGAATCTTTTCACCATTAACCTAGAAGTTTTATTATCAGTGCTGTATAGTTGGAGAAGTCTTGAGATTACTGGAAGAATAAAACTGAAATCCAGAGGCAGGAGACTTAAGCCCAAAACCTGAGAACACCAGAAAACTCCTGACTGCACGGAATATTAAGTAATAAGAGACCATCCAAAAGCCTCCATACCTACACTGAAACCAACCACCACCCAAGAGCCAGTAAGTTTCAGAGCAAGACATACCACGCAAATTCTCCAGCAACGCAGGAACATAGCCCTGAGCGTCAACATGCAGGCTGCCCAAAGTCACACCTAACATATAGACCCATCTCAAAACTCATTGCTGGGCACTCCATTGCACTCCAGAGAGAAGAAATCCAGTTCCACGCACCAGAACATCAACGCAAGCTTCCCTAACCAGGAAACCTTGACAAGCCAATCGTCCAACCCCACCCACTGGGTAAAACCTCCACAATAAAAAGGAACCACAGACCTCCAGAATACAGAAAGCCCACTCCAGACACAGCAATCTAAACAAGATGAAAAGGCAGAGAAATACTCAACAGGTAAAGGAACATGAAAAATGCCCACCAAGTCAAACAAAAGAGAAGGAGATGGAGAATCTACCTGAAAAAGAATTTAGAATAATGGTAATAAAAATGATCCAAAATCTTGAAAACAAAATGAAGTTACAGATAAATAGCCTGGAGACAAAGATTGAGAAGATGCAAGAAATGTTTAATAAAGACCTAGAAGAAATAAAAAAGAGTCAATTAAAAATGAATAATGCAATAAATGAGATAAAAAACACTCTGGAGGGAACCAAGAGTAGAATAATGGAGACAGAAGATAGGATAAGTGAGGTAGAAGACAAAATGGTGGAAATAAATGAAGCAGAGAGGAAAAAAGAAAAAAGGATCAAAAGAAATGAGGACAACCTCAGGGACCTCTGGGACAATGTGAAACGCCCCAACATTCGAATCATAGGAGTCCCAGAAGAAGAAGACAAAAAGAAAGGCCATGAGAAAATACTCGAGGAGATAATAGCTAAAAACTTCCCTAAAATGGGGAAGGAAATAGCCACCCAAGTCCAAGAAACCCAGAGAGTCCCAAACAGGATAAACCCAAGGCAAAACACCCCAAGACACATATTAATCAAATTAACAAAGATCAAACACAAACAACAAATATCAAAAGCAGCAAGGGAGAAACAACAAATAACACACAGAGGGATTCCCATAAGGATAACAGCTGATCTATCAATAGAAACCCTCCAGGCCAGAAGGGAATGACAGGACATACTTAAAGTAATGAAAGAGAATAACCTACAACCTAGATTACTGTACCCAGCAAGGATCTCATTCAGATATGAAGGAGAATTCAAAAGCTTTACAGACAAGCAAAAGCTGAGAGAATTTAGCACCACCAAACCAGCTCTTCAACAAATGCTAAAGGATCTTCTCTAGACAGGAAATGTAGAAAGGTTGTATAAACGTGAACCCAAAAACAACAAAGTAAATGGCTACGGGACCACACCTATCAATAATTACCCTAAATGTAAATGGGTTGAATGCCCCAACCAAAAGACAAAGATTGGCTGAATGGATACAAAAACAAGACCCCTATATATGCTGTCTACAAGAGACCCACCTCAAAACAAGAGACACATACAGACTAAAAGTGAAGGGCTGGAAAAAAATATTTCACACAAACGGAGACCAAAAGAAAGCAGGAGTTGCAATACTCATATCAGATAAAATAGACTTTGAAATAAAGGATGTGAAAAGAGACAAAGAAGAACACTACATAATGATCAAAGGATCAATCCAAGAAGAAGATATAACAATTATAAATATATATGCACCCAACATAGGAGCACCACAATATGTAAGGCAAACACTAATGAGTATGAAAGAGGAAATTAACAGTAACACAATAATAGTGGGAGACTTTAATACCCCACTCACAATTATGGATAGATCAACTAAACAGAATATTAACAAGGAAACACAAAGTTTAAATGACACAATGGACCAGCTAGACCTAATTGATATCTATAGGACATTTCACCCCAAAACAATCAACTTCACCTTTTTCTCAAGTGCACACGGAACCTTCTCCAGAATAGATCACATCCTGGGCCATAAATCTGGTCTTGGAAAATTCAAAAAAATTGAAATCATTCCAGTCATCTTTTCTGACCACAGTACAGTAAGATTAGATCTCAATTACAGGAAAAAAAATTGTTAAAAACTCAAACATATGGAGGCTAAATAACACATTTCTGAATAACCAACAAATCATAGAAGAAATCAAAAAAGAAATCAAAATATGCATAGAAATGAATGAAAATGAAAACACAACAACCCAAAACCTATGGGACACTGTAAAAGCAGTGCTAAGGGGAAGGTTCATAGCATTACAGGCTTACATCAAGAAACAAGGAAAAAGCCAAATAAATAACCTAACTCTACACCTAAAGCAATTAGAGAAGGAAGAAATGAAGAACCCCAGGGTTAGCAGAAGGAAAGAAATCTTAAAAATCAGGCAGACTATGGAAAACAGTGTGGAGATTCCTTAAAAAACTGGAAATAGAACTGCCATATGACCCAGCAATCCCACTTCTGGGCATACACACTGAGGAAACCAGATCTGAAAGAGACACGTGCACCCCAATGTTCATCGCAGCACTGTTTATAATAGCCAGGACATGGAAGCAACCTAGATGCCCATCAGCAGATGAATGGATAAGGAAGCTGTGGTACATATACACCATGGAATATTACTCAGCCGTTAAAAAGAATTCATTTGAACCAGTCCTAATGAGATGGATGAAACTGGAGCCCCTTATACAGAGTGAAGTAAGCCAGAAAGATAAAGAACATTACAGCATACTAACACATATATATGGAATTTAGAAAGATGGTAACGATAACCCTATATGCAAAACAGAAAAAGAGACACAGAAATACAGAACAGACTTTTGAACTCTGTGGGAGAAGGTGAGGGTGGGATGTTTCAAAAGAACAGCATCTATACTATCTATGGTGAAACAGATCACCAGCCCAGGTGGGATGCATGAGACAAGTGCTCGGGCCTGGTGCACTGGGAAGACGCAGAGGAATCGGGTGGAGAGGGAGATGGGAGGGGGGATCGGGATGGGGAATAAATGTAAATCTATGGTTGATTCATATCAATGTATGACAAAACCCACTGAAATGTTGTGAAGTAATTAGCCTCCAACTAATAAAAAAATTAAAAAAAAAAAAAATCAGGGCAGAAATAAATGCAAAAGAAACTAAAGAGACCATAGCAAAAATCAACAAAGCTAAAAGCTGGTTTTTTGAAAAAATAAACAAAATTGACAAACCATTAGCAAGACTCATTAAGAAACAAAGAGAGAAGAACCAAATTAACAAAATTAGAAATGAAAATGGAGAGATCACAACAGACAACACTGAAATACAAAGGATCATAAGAGACTACTGCCAGCAGCTCTATGCCAATAAAATGGACAACTTGGAAGAAATGGACAAATTCTTAGAAAAGTATAACTTTCCAAAACTGAACCAGGAAGAAATAGAAGATCTTAACAGACCCATCACAAGCAAGGAAATCGAAACTGTAATCGAAAATCTTCCAGCAAACAAAAGCCCAGGACCAGATGGCTTCACAGCTGAATTCTACCAAAAATTTAGAGAAGAGCTAACACCTATCTTACTCAAACTCTTCCAGAAAATTGCAGAAGAAGGTAAACTTCCAAACTCATTCTATGAGGCCACCATCACCCTAATTCCAAAACCAAAGATGCCACAAAAAAAGAAAACTACAGGCCAATATCACTGATGAACATAGATGCAAAAATCCTTAACAAAATTCTAGCAAACAGAATCCAACAACATATTAAAAAAATCATACACCATGACCAAGTGGGCTTTATCCCAGGAATGCAAGGATTCTTTAATATCCGCAAATCAATCAGTGTAATACACCACATTAACAAATTGAAAGATAAAAACCATATGATTATCTCAATAGATGCAGAGAAAGCCTTTGACAAAATTCAACATCCATTTATGATTAAAACTCTCCAGAAAGCAGGAATAGAAGGAACATACCTCAACATAATAAAAACTATATATATGACAAACTCACAGCAAGCATTACCCTCAATGGTAAAAAATAGAAAGCATTTCCCCTGAAATCAGGAACAAGACAAGGATGCCCACTCTCACCACTACTATTCAACGTAGTTTTGGAAGTTTTGGCCACAGCAATCAGAGCTGAAAAAGAAGTAAAAGGAATCCAGATAGGAAAAGAAGAAGTGAAACTCTCGCTGTTTGCAGATGACATGATCCTCTACATAGAAAACCCTAAAGACTCTTCCAGAAAATTACTAGAGCTAATCAACGAATATAGTAAAGTTGCAGGATATAAAATTAACACACAGAAATTCCTTGCATTCCTATACACTAACAATGAGAAAACAGAAAGAGAAATTAAGGAAACAATACAATTCACCATTGCAACTAAAAGAATAAAATACTTAGGAGTATATCTACCTAAAGAAACAAAAGACCTATACATAGAAAACTATAAAACACTGATGAAAGAAATCAAAGAGGACACAAACAGATGGAGAAACATACCATGTTCATGGATTGGAAGAATCAATATTGTCAAAATGGCTATACTACCCAAAACAATCTATAGATTCAATGCAATCCCTATCAAGCTACCAACGGTATTTTTCACAGAACGAGAACAAATAATTTCACAGTTTGTGCCGGACCTCCAGCAAAACGAACAGGTCGAGGACGCAATCACCAGAGCACCTGAGAAATAAAAGACTCGGAAAGATGGGGTTGAGAGGGACGGAGTCAGCTTGTGACTGATTCCGACGACTTTATTGAGGGGTAACATACATATATATGCTAACAGGATTCATCAAATTTTAGATCAAAGACTTGCATACGTGCAGAACTGCAGACACTAGTTTTAGCTCAGGAGTTTTATCTTAACTCCAGCAGAGCATGGCACCAGCGTCTTACAATCAGTTAAAGACTGCCTAGACATAAACCATTCACAGGAGTCCGATAATCTTATCAGAGTCAGGAAAATGGGCAAATGGTGGCTGCAGCGATTTCCTTGAGGGAGGTGAGAAAGGCCAATTTGCACTTTAATAAATCAGGGGTGGCGGGACAGAGAGGGACCTCTTAGATCTCTCTCAGGGCCGAGAAGGGGCCTGAGCAGCCAGGCCGGCTCCCCGCAAGTTTGTATGGAAATACAAAAAACCTTGAATAGCCAAAGTAATCTTGAGAAAGAAGAATGGAACTGGAGGAATCAACCTGCCTGACTTCAGACTCTACTACAAAGCCACAGTCATCAAGACAGTATGGTACTGGCACAAAGACAGAAATATAGATCAATGGAACAGAATAGAAAGCCCAGAGATAAATCCACAAACCTATGGACACCTTATCTTCGACAAAGGAGGCAAGGATATACAATGGAAAAAAAGACAACCTCTTTAACAAGTGGTGCTGGGAAAACTGGTCAACCACTTGTAAAAGAATGAAACTAGAACACTTTCTAACACCATACACAAAAATAAACTCAAAATGGATTAAAGATCTAAATGTAAGACCAGAAACTATAAAACTCCTAGAGGAGAACATAGGCAAAACACTCTCCAACATGAATCACAGCAGGATCCTCTATGACCCACCTCCCAGAATATTGGAAATAAAAGCAAAAATAAACAAATGGGACCTAATTAAACTTAAAATCTTTTGCACAACAAAGGAAACTATAAGCAAGGTGAAAAGACAACCCTCAGATTGGGAGAAAATAATAGCAAATGAAGCAACAAAGGATTAATCTCAAAAATATACAAGCAATTCCTGCAGCTCAATTCCAGAAAAATAAATGACCCAATCAAAAAATGGGCCAAAGAACTAAACAGACATTTCTCCAAAGAAGACATACAGATGGCTAACAAACACATGAAAAGATGCTCAACATCACTCATTATTAGAGAAATGCAAATCAAAACCACAATGAGGTACCATTACACGCCAGTCAGGATGGCTGCTATCCAAAAGTCTACAAGCAATAAATGCTGGAGAGGGTGTGGAGAAAAGGGAACCCTCTTACACTGTTGGTGGGAATGCAAACTAGTACAGCCACTATGGGGAACAGTGTGGAGATTCCTTAAAAAACTGGAAATAGAACTGCCATATGACCCAGCAATCCCACTTCTGGGCATACACACTGAGGAAACCAGGTCTGAAAGAGACACATGCACCCCAATGTTCATCGCAGCACTGTTTATAATAGCCAGGACATGGAAGCAACCTAGATGCCCATCAGCAGATGAATGGATAAGGAAGCTGTGGTACATATACACCATGGAATATTACTCAGCCATTAAAAAGAATTCATTTGAATCCGTTCTAATGAGATGGATGAAACTGGAGCCCATTATACAGAGTGAAGTAAGCCAGAAAGATAAGGAACATTACAGCATACTAACACATATATATGGAATTTAGAAAGATGGTAATGATAACCCTATATGCAAAACAGAAAAAGAGACACAGATGTACAGAACAGACTTTTGGACTCTGTGGGAGAAGGCGAGGGTGGGATGTTTCGAGAGAACAGCATAGAAACATGTATATTATCTATAGTGAAACAGATCACCAGCCCAGTTTGGATGCATGAGACAAGTGCTCGGGCCTGGTGCACTGGGAAGACGCAGAGGAATCGGGTGGAGAGGGAGGTGGGAGGGGGGATCGGGATGGGGAATACATGTAACTCCATGGCTGATTCATATCAATGTATGACAAAACCCACTACAATATTGTAAAGTAATTAGCCTCCAACTAATAAAAATAAATGAAAAAAAAAAAAAAGACTATGGTTTTTCCAGTGGTCATATATGGATGTGAGAGTTGGACTATAAAGAAAGCTGAGTGCCAAAGAATTGATGCTTTTGAACTGTGGTGTTGGAGAAGATTCTTGAGTGCCTTGAACAGCAAGGAGATCCAACCAGTCCATCCTGGAGGAGATCAGTCCTGGGTGTTCATTGGAAGGACTGATGAAGCTGAAACTCCAATACTTTGGCCACCTGATGCCAAGAGCTGATTCATTTGAAAAGACCCTGACGCTGGGAAAGATTGAGGACAGGAGGAGAAGGGGACAACAGAGGATGAAATGGTTGGATGGCATCACCAACTCAGTGGACATGGGTTTGGGTGGACTCTGGGAGTTGGTGATGGACAGGGAGGCCTGGCATTCTGCGATTAGTGGGGTTGCAAGGAGTCGGACACGACTGAGCGACTGAAGTGAACTGATTCTGCCGTAAGAAAGGAAATCCTGCCGTTTGCAGCAACATGTACGAACCATGTTTACAGGCATTATGCTCGGTGGAGTAAGTCAGACGGAGAAACACAAATACCATATGCTATCACTTCTACATGGAGTCTAAAAAAAAAACTTACAGAAACAGAGAACAGATTGGTGGACGGGCTGTGAAATGCATGAAATTGGTGAAGGGAGTCGATAAGTACAATCCTTCCAGTTATAAAAAAAAGTCCCGAGGATGTAACTTGCAGCACGGTGACTATAGCAGAAAGAAAAGTGTTAGTCGCTCAGTCATGTCCGACTCTTTGTGACCCCATGGACTGTACCCGCCAGGCTCCTCTGTCCATGGGATTCTCCAGGCAAGAATACTGGAGGGGGTTGCCCTTCCTTTCTCCAGGGGATCTTCCCAACCCAGGCATTGAACCCAGGTCTCCCGCATTGCGGGCAGATTCTTTACCGTCTGAGCCACAAGCCACTAGGGAAGCCCAGGAATACTGGAGTGGGTTGCCATGCCCTTTTCCAGGGGATCTTTCTGACCCAGGGATCGCACCCTGGTCTCCTGCATTGCAGGCAGATTTTTTAACGTCTGAGCCACCAGGGAAGCCCCAGAGGGGACATTGTGGCTGCATGGGCCGGGGATCAAATCTGTGCCTCCTTCGTGGCAGGCAAGAATTCTACTACTGATCCACCCATGCACTGGTTAACAATGCTATACTGCCTGTTTGAAAATTACTAAGAGTAGTTCTTAAAAGTTCTCCTTACAAGAAAAAAACTTTGTAGCTATGACTGGTGATGGATGTTAACTTGTGGTGATCATTTTACAATGCATACAAATAGTGGCTCATAATGCTGTGTTTCTGAAACTTATATAATGTAATATGTCAGTTATACCTCAATAAAATTAAGTAAGTAAATAACTCATAAGAAATTTGAAGCCTCTTCATCTGAACACATGGCCAAGCTGGGAGGGGTGGTCCTACTGCAACACTAAGCCCATCTTCAGGATACAGCAAGGCCTTGGGTTTCAGCGATGTGAAGGTGGAGCTAAGAGACCTAGAAGGAGCCTTGCAGGCTGGGCAGAAAAGAAGTCCCAGGCAATGAAGGAACGAGCTGTGACATCTATTTCATCCCTTCTGGAGGTCCAAACTTTTCCCCATTTAGAATAAGCTGAGAAATTTTATACCAAACACAACTGCCTGTAAAATTTCAAATGACTTCAATCTGAGTTTAACAGCCCCCTCTCCCTCCCCCTCTTACTAAATCATCTTAAAGCTACACCTAGAATTCAATAGGAAAAATTACAATAGAAATGGGTTTTAGAGTTCTCGCAGATTTATTCAACATTTCTACTGAGAACAAATAAATCACAATTCAGAACTCCAGCAAGAAACAATACCTTGAAGCTACACTTGTGAGGAAACAAGTTAAATCTACGGAACCACCAGAGACACTCTATCTACCATTTCAAAATAAGCATGAGGCTCTCATCCTTTATGCCTCTCCAGACCCAGCAGAGATGTAGCAGAGTGGAATTCACTCAGTATTGACGGCCAGAGACAATCTGCGTGAACACTCAAGGAACAGGGTCTCAGGAATGAAAATGCACTCTGATATTCCCGTTAGAATGAGGTTGCATGAGCCTAATTAGACAGAGCTACCAATTGAAGATCAATACCATATTTTTGTACACATTCCTTTCCTCTTTCCTGAAACACACCACCCCTTTCTCTCCATCTCTGACCTCAAAGGTCACAGCCTGGAGGAGGCTTTCCTATCCCTACTGCCTAGGTAGGAATGAGGTACTACAGTGCCTAGTGACACAGGGTGCTCACAAAATATCTGTTGAGTGAATGCAGTAATTGAAGGCTCAGTTTTTTAAATTTCTCCATAGAATTGAGTCACCCAGTGAATGAGTGTGGCTGGAGAAGAGATGTGACCCTGGGACACGCCAATTCTTGGAGGTGAGGGAAATGAGGAATAACTTGCAGAAGAGAAGAAAAGAGAGGCCACCAAGGTAGGAGGAGAACTCAAGAGAGTGGGGTTCAGAAAGCCAAAGATTGAGCGTCACATGTTGCTGGTAGGTCGAGTCAAATGATCATTTAAGATTGACCATCGTATTTAGTAGTATGGAGGTCAAGGACGGGGTTAGCAGAGAGAGAATGAAAATGGGAAAAAAGAAGAGCAGCAAATAGAGATGACTCCTTTGAGCTTTTTTTTCCTGTAAAGGGAAACAGAAAATTGGGAAAGTAGTTGAAGGTTTTTTTTTTTTGTTTCTAGGAATTCATAAGTGTGTGTGTGACTGATGTTTGTTTTAGGTCATTTTCTATGATGGGAGAAATAAGAGCATATTGATAAAAATCCAGAAATTTGGTGAAGATTTCACACATTGTCAAACTTCGCAAGACTGGCCAAAAGTTTGCACCGACTAGCCAGGTTGTGAATGCAAAGGAAAAGTTCTTCAAGGAAGTCTGAAGTGCTACTTCAATGAACAGATGAATGATAAGGACACAAAAGTCTTATTGCTTATCTGGAGAAAGTTTTAGTAGTCTGGCAGACAAACAAGCCACAACATTCCTTAAGCCTACTCCAGTGCAAAGCCCTACCTCTCTCCAACTCTGTGAAGGCTGAGAGAGATGAGGCGGCTGCCGAATAAAAGTTTGAAGCTAGCAAAGGTTGCTTCATGAAGTTTAAGGTAAGAAGCCATTTCCATAATATAAAAGTGCTAATACAGAACTTTACATTAGCAAGGGTAATGCAGAAGCTGCAAGTGCTAATAGAGAAGCTGACACAAGTTATCTAGAAGATCTAGCTCAGATAATAAATGAAGGTGGCTACACCGTGTAACAGATTTTCAATGTTGACAAAACAGCCTTATATTGGAAGATGCCCTCTAGGACTTTCACAGCTAAAGAGAAGTCAATGCCTGGCTTCAAAGCTTCAAGGGGCAGACTGACTCTTGTTAGGGGCTAAGGTGGCTGATGACGAAGCCAATGCTTTTACCATTCCAAAAATCCTAGGGCCCTTACAAGCTAGGCTCAATCTACTCCACCTGTGCACTGAGTGGAGGAACAAAGCCTTCAGGAGACAATGTATCTGTCCACAAGGTTTACTGAATGTTTTAAGACAACTGTTGAAACTCACAGCTCAAAAAAAAAAAAAAAAAAAAAAAAATTCCTTTCAAAATATTGCTCTTGCTCTGGGATCCAATGGATGTTGGCAATTTGATCTCTGGTTCCTCCGCCTTTTCTAAATCCAGCTTTTACATCTGGAAGTTCTCAGTTCGTGTATTGCTGACTCCTAGTCTGAAGGATTTTGACCATTACTTTTCTAGCATATGAAATGAGCACAAGTGTGCAGTAGTTTGAGCATTCTTCGGCATTGCCTTTCTTTGCGAATGGAATGAAAACTGACTTTTTCCAGTCCTGGGGCCACTGCTGAGTCTTCCAAACTTGCTGGCATGTTGAACGCAGCATTTTAACAGCACTGTTTTTACGATTTGAAATAGCTCAGTTGGAACTCCATCACCTCCGTTAGCTTTGTTCGAAGTAATACTTCCGAAGGCCCACCTGACTTCACACTCCAGTGTCTGGATCTAGGTGAGTGATCACACCATTGTGGTCATCGGGGTCATTAACATCTGGGTCATTAATATACAGTTCTGTATAATTTTGCCACCTCATCTTAATCTCTTCTGCTTCTGTTAGGTTCTTAGGGTTTCTGTCCTTTGTTGTGCCCATCTTTACATGAAGTGTTTCCTTGGTATCTCTAATTTTCTTTAAGAGACCTCTGGTCTTGCCTATTGTTTTTCTCTGTCTTTGCATCGTTCACTTAAGAAGGCTTTCTTATCTCTCCTTGCTATTCTTTGGAACACTACGTATCTTTCCCTTTCTCCTTTGCCTTTCGCTTCTCTTCTCTCAGCTATTTGTAAGACCTCCTCAGTCAACCATTTTGCCTTCCTGCATTTCCTCATCTTTGGGATGATTTTGGTTACCTCCTCCTGTACGTTACAAACCTCCGTCCATAGTTCTCCAGGCACTCTATCAGACCTAGTCCCTTGAATCTATTTGTCACTTCCACTGTATAATCGTTAAGGGATTTGATTTAGGTCATACCTGCATGGCCTAGTAGTTTCCCCTACTTTCTTCAGTTTAACTCTGAATATCGCAATGAGCTCATGATCTGAGCCACAGTCAGATACAGGCCTTATTTTTGCGGACTGTATGGAGCTTCTCCACTACTGACAATGTGCCTGGTCACCCCAGAGCTCTGATGGAGATGTACCACAAAACTAATGTTTTCATGCTTGCTAATACAACATCCATTCTGGAGCCCATGGACCAAGGCTTTCAAATCTAATTATTTAAGAAATGTACCTCATAAAGCTATAGTTATTCCTCTGATGGATCTGGGTAAAGTCGATTAAAAACCTGGAAAGGATTCACCATTGTAGATGTCATTAAGAACAGAAGTGGTTCACAGAAAGAGGACAAATTATCAACATTAACAGCAGGTTGGAAGATGTTGCTTACAACCCTCATAGATGACTTTGAACTTCAGTGGAGGGAGTAACTGCAGATGTGGTGGAAATAGCAAGGAAACTGGAATTTGAAGTGGAGCCTAAAGATGTGACTGAATTACTTCAATCCCATGATAAAATTGGAATAGATGAGAAGTTGCTTTTTATGAATAAGCAAAGAAAGTGGTTTCTTGGGGTGGACTGACTTCTGGTGAAGATGCTGTGAAGAATATTGAAATGACAACAAAGTACTGAAAATATAATGTAAATTTACTTTATAAAGCAGGGCAGGGTTTGGGAGGATTAACTTCAATTTTCTACTGCATAGAACATTGGAGGAGAATCTACAAAGCTCTGCTGTGGGTAAAATGCTATCAAATGACAGCATGCTACAGAGAAACTGTTCAAGAAAGCAAGTCCAACGACGTAGGGAAACTTCATTATCTTAGGAGATTGCCACAGCAACTCAACCTTCAGCAACCGCCAGCACCCTGGTCAGCCAGCAGCCATCAACGTGAAGACAAGACTCTCCGTCAGCAAGAAGCCTCTCAAAAGGCCCAGATGATGGTTAGCAATTTTTGGCAATAAAGCACTTTTACATTAAGGTGTTTACGTCGTGCTCTTAGGCACAACGCTATTGCACGCTCACAGACTACAGAAGACGCCAAACGTGACTCTGAACATTTACTTGGCTGTGCCAGGTCTTCATTTTTGGCATGTGCGATCTTTTTTAAAATTTTTTTTTAGCTGCGGCATTGGTGAACTTTAGTTGCAGCATGCAAACTCTTTAAGTTGTGGCGTGTGGGATCGAGCTCCCTGAATAATCAAACCCAGGCCCCCGGCACCGGGAGCATGGAGTCAGCCCCTGAACCACCAGGGAGTCCAATATAACTTCTATATGCAGTGGGAGGCCAGAGAATTGGTATGACTTGCTTTAACGTTTGCTTCACTGCAGCGGTCTGGGACAGAACCTGCACTCTCTCTGAGGGATGCGTGTACATAAAAAATGGTACTTGGCATAAACAGCTCAAATTATCCTGTTGATAGCCATTATATATAACGGATTTTTTTTTTTTTACTTTTGTCTATTTTAAAACTTCTACAAGCTCTTAAAGACACACACATATTTTGTACTTTGCTTCACAAATTCTAAACTGTACTGCTTTTATTTTCAATATGTTTTGATTTGGAGGAGGGAGATAGGCCCTCTCAAAATACCGGATTACTCTGAGTAACTAACGTGGCTCAGCTTCTTGTGAAAAAGGAAACACAGCCGGCTTCCTGCAGGGTTAGTCCAGAATTCAGCCTGGACCCCACTGCAGGCTGGCTCTAGGCTCAACCTTTCGTTGCTTTAATTTTTGTACTTTTTTCCCCCTAAATACACTATATAGGTATATCTCAAAAGACATAACCCAACTAACATGTTCCAATAATCTTATTTTGTCAAAATGTAGTGATATAGTACAGTACGTGTCACTAAGGAATATACACTGTTTAATTTTCACTTTATCAAGCACATGATATCCTAACAGTATATTAGTAATAGTTCTCTTTATGTTGAAAATGGATTATAAAACAATTAAGGGTTTTTATATCTTAGTTTTGTAAAACTGAGGACACCCACAAATTAACAACTATGCTCAAGAAATAATAAATTGTTTGGAAACAAAGGCATGATATTTAAGGTTAGCACATGAGGTAAAGTAGTATTTGTTTAACAAACATTTATTTATCAGGGGGGAAAAAAATCCCAAACTAAGAAGTAAAACATTCTTATTTACATACAACAATTATTAAGGAAGAATGCATCCTGAGGGACCAGGGAAATCTAACCTGCCACAGAGATCAAACAGATGAAATACAATGTAACAGAAACAAAAATTTTCTCTTTCCCATAAAACCAAGTCTAGAGATGCTAGTAAACTTAAATGCAAATATAAAGGCTGCCAGACCAATCTTCTATATAAACGCTTTCCAAAGTTCCATTTCAGAGACAAAGATGAGGGATTTAGGGGGGACAATCTTTGAATCAACATTTTACCTTCAATTCTTTGCTTCACTGACTCCTGACAGTTTGGCAAATTGGGGGTCATCACATTTAAAAGAAATGCCAAAGCTTGACAAATGCAATCTAAGAAAAATAGTATAAATTCCAAATGCCTGTGCAATTTTCTGTAGTTTCCAGCATTCTCAAAAAGTTATCAGATTTAAAACTTACGCCATTTCCTTTATACAGTGTAATTTTACCAAAAAGCATTACCCAAAGTACAGGATAATTAAGGTAACACACTCAAGTCATATACCCAAAATTCAAATCTAATGCCATTTTGTTGTTCTGGGTTATCTGGTGTGTAGGAGGATGTATGCAGATATAAGTTTATTTTTTAAAAAACGTGAAGGTTTTCCAATCTGATTCTCTCTTACAGTTTCCTAAGTATATGCTCAGGAATCTCCCTCTTTGGAATTGAGTATTACTGGCCACTAACATAGTCCACTTAAAAATACATCTCTACTCCTCATCCTCTGCTGTGGTCTGAGAGACATGCCACCTTCCATAGTCTGGGGCCTGTTCCTTACAGCCAGGGCTGAAAACAAGTATATTTCACCTTTGCTAGTCTCCAGATTTCAGCTTGATACAAAGAGAAGTAATGGCCTTAACTGACCTTGTCTCTGTCCAACATTAGATATTATCTTAAAGAAAGGGGATCAAATTCCCTGATTTCAAAATTCAAATTTGACTCTCATTTAAAAAAAAAAGAAAAAAAGGACCAGGGTTGTTATACATTAAATTCCTAGATAGGCTGTACTTCTTTATGTCAAATTTCACTTAAAGTATCAGTGCAGGACAAGACCAGGAAGAAAGGACAGAAACATAACCTTCAATTATGATTTAAGAATAGGTATTACTTCAATCAAAATCAGATTAGAAAAGTCAAAGAAGTATCAGGAATTGGCTTCTGTCAGGGAGTCCTTTAAACAAAATGTACCATTTGGAATAACTATTGCACATCAACTTGAGATTTTTTTTTTTTAATACGTTAATATTCTTGTCTAGCCAGGTAATATTTTTCAGAGTAATTTTACTAGGAGGAAATTGGATATAATTTGGTATCTTCCCATATGACACTGACATGGAATAACAAAATGGCAGTTGGGAAAGGGGAGGGAGGAAGATATAGAAAATATAGAGTGAATTATAATGGGTAAAAAATGTTTCTTAAAAAGGGTGAAGAATTTGAAACCATAAGAACAAATTATGGGTGTATACAGGTATATGTATAAAAGAGTTTTATATCTTAAAAAATAAAATTGGAATGTTATTTCATTTAAAATGTACAGCAAGCAAAATGCTTTGTAATGGTAAAAAATGTACACCAAACTAGATTTTCACAATTTTGCAGTAAATGACAGTTCTGGGTCAAAAAATTACCACTACAAACCCTTTAATCAAATGTTTATTTTTTTGTTTCTGGCATTACAATTTGATATAATTGATAAACTTCAATCGAAGTTTATAGACACTGACCTAGGTCCTTAAACACCCCCTCTTCCAGCAAAGAGCTTACTCACGCAGCATCACGCTTGCATGGACAACGCTCATCCGAACCCGAACAATTTAAAGTGCATGTGAACGGGTTTGACAGATGGAGAGACAGCTGTAGTTTTGCACTAAGTTTTCAATTACTGAATTGCATGTTTTTTCACCTTGATACTTTATGATCATTAGAAAGCTACTTACATAATGTTATAATCATACTTTATGCTAAATGCCCATTTGTAACTGCAAGAAACTCATGTTATACTATTGACTATGATATTAAACAAAGTCATGGTCACAAGTCTCTGTATAAGAGAGGTTTACGTCTCTATCTCTTAAAGCAAGAAATATCACAGTTCAGATTTACATAAGTAGTGCCTCTTTTAAAATAAATTAAAAATAAAATGCTGTGGTGTCTGTAAAATCATAAATATTTCTAGTCCACTTTACAGAATGTTAAAATGCTTATAAATGCATTATCTCCTAGTAAATACACATGGCAGCATTGGAGCCAGTTAAAAAAACAAAAACTAAAAACCAGTCATCACACTGGCCCATGGAAACCTCTAGGGTTATTTTATATTTCCTACCATTAGAAAAATCAAACTAAATAAGAAAAAAAAACAAAGGAGAGAAAAGAAATTTTACACAACAGCAATTAGCATGACCTAAAAGAGTGTACTGAAGTTATCCTCCTTCAATTGAGGAACAAAGTCCTACTGGAATGGACATTTATGGATAACCAAGTTATTAGCACAGTGTTCCCCATAGTGCTCAGGGCAAAAATACAAGCCATGTCGAAATAATTTCTACATTCTATAAGGAAAGACAGACTCTGAAAACGGAGTGGCTGTTTCAAAAACCAGAATACAAGATTTAGCCAGAATGTTCAAGATTGACAGGTTTTGATGGAGTGAAATCTTCACTGGCAGCAAAATAAAGAACCATAATCTTATGGACACTGCTTATTTTTACCCACGTGAAGGAAGGAACATGATTGTGGGTACAATACACACTGACAGGCTAAAACAAGAAATTATGACAATTTAAGTAACTAAAACGTTTCCCACTGAAACATAAAAACATGATTTCCAAATTGATTCAACTTGTAATATGTCTCTTAGAAGAAGCTATTTTAGTTCTACGGACTGTTGCATTGCCCTTTTCATATAAATACTTCCTCCATCTTCAAATAAACGGCTTCTGAATGGCATTGACTCCCTCAGTGTGGGAAAGTAGTCTTCGTAAACTTGGTTCCAAGGCTCCCTCCAAGGTGATTCATCCCATCAAGTCTACAATATCTCTAAATCTACATGTCGAACTTCAGGATTTCGTTTCTGGAAGGAAAAAAATCACCATTACAGTATTAATAGCAAAATTTTCTTTATTCCATTTCCTTTATTCCTTTTTATCAATTTTACTTTATTTACTGAGCTGCACTGTATGCCGTGGGATCTTAGTTCCCTGACCAGGGATCATACCCATGTGCCTCCAGCACTGGAAGCTCAGAGTCTGAACCACTGGACCGCCAGGAGAGCTGCTCTTTTTATTTCTTTTGCTCCCATGAAAAGATTTGGTCAAACTATTTCACTGTAGCATAGTATCAGGAGAAATATTTACATAGGGAAAAACACAAGATCAATAATGACCAATAGATAATGACCAATCTAGTATGTGCAAAGTATTGCAAAGCAGTGCAAATATTCTCATTTGTGGTGAAAATCACTGCAGAACAATAATAATCAGAACTAAGTTGATATTAACTTATTTTACATATTCCAGTTACAGTCCATATAGTCTTGATCTAAGACTGTTCTAGAAAGTAGAGCTACGGTTATTAAATAAGACTCTGCTTCTGACCCTGAGGGACTCGGTTTAGTCAGAGGCAAGTATATGAATAACCTTGATGAGTTAAAGCATTATGACTAATAACAATAATCAGTTAACATTTAATGAGCAGTGACTCGTGTCAAACACTGTGTAAGAGGCTTCACAGAATAGTGTGTGCTTTAAAACTGTCATCATAACCCAATTACTTCCATTTTACACATGGGAAAACTGAAGGTTAAAGAAATTAACTAACCATCCAAAATCACACAGCTAGTAACTGATGGAGCCAAGACAGATTCCAGGCCTGACTCCAGACCCCAAATCTCCTAACTATTTTTATGTACTAAATAATGATTCTGGTTACAATACCATGAGATCTATTACTTTCGTTCATGAGATCCACAAAGAATTCACTGAGCATATAATATCTAACCAAGGTTTGAATACAGTGAATTTTCCAGACAGAGAAGGAAAAGGGTCTAGAGAGAAGAAAGAACATGAGCAAAGTCAGACAGCCTGTGACGTATGCACTGGCAATATGGTATAATCAGCACAGAAACTGCAAAAAGGGAGGGTTAGTGATAAGGCTGGAAAGATAAGCAGAAGTCAGACTGTAGAAAAATCTAAAGAAATTTCAACAACAAAAATTATTATATGCCTAGACTGTAGCAAGCACTGAAGTATACAACAATGAACAAGAAACAAATAGCACTTGACCTGGAAGAACTTATCTTCAGTGAGGAAACACATACTGAGTAAGCAGACATTGTAATGTACGCTACTGCAGAGCAAGTTAAGATTTGGGAGGATTTTCCCACTATGGATATGATACACAACACAAGAACTTTCCTTTGACTTGAGATTAACTGTCGCTCAGAGTGTCCAACTCTTTGAGACCCCATGGACTGCAGCATGCCAGGCTTCCTTGTTCATCACCAACTCCTGGAGCTTGCTCAAACTCCTGTCCATTGTGCTGGTGATGCCATCCAACCATCTTATCCTCTGTCGTCCCCTTCTCCTCCTGCCTTCAATCTTTCCCAGCATCAGGGTCTTTTCAAATGAGTCAGTTCTTCACATCAGGTGGCCAAAGCATTCGAGTTGCAGCTTCAGCATCAGTCCTTCCAAAGAATATTCAGGACTGATTCCTTTCAGGATTGACTGGTTTGATCTCCTTGCATTCCAAAGGACTTTCAAGAGTCTTCTCCAACACCATAGTTCAAAAGTATCAATTCTTTGGCACTCAGCTTTCTCTATAGTCCAACTTTCACATCCATACCTGACTATTGGAAAAACCATAGCTTTGACTAGACAGACCTTGTCAGCAAAGCTATGTCTCTGCTTTTTAATATGCTGTCTAGCTTGGTGATAGTTTTTCCTCCAAGGAGCAAGGGTCTTTTAATTTCATGGTTGTAGTCACCATCTACAGTGATTTTGGAGCCCCCCAAAATAAAGTCTGATACTGTTTCCATTGTTTCCCCATCTATCTGCCATGAAGTGATGGGACAAGATGCCATGATCTTAGTTTTCTGAATGTTGAGTTTCAAGCCAACTTTTTGATTCTCCTCTTTCACTTTCAACAAAAGGCTCTTTAGTTGTTCTTCACTTTCTGCCATAAGGGTGGTTGTCACCTGCATATCTGAGGTTATAGATATTTCTCCCGGCAATCTTGATTCCAGCTTGTGTTTCATCCAGTCCTGCATTTTGCATGATGTACTCTGCATATAAGTTAAATAAGCAGGGTGACAATATACACCTTTGACGTACTCCTTTCCCAATTTGGAACCAGTCTCTTGTTCCATGTGCAGTTCTAACTGTTGCTTCCTGACCTGCATACAGATTTCTAAGGAGGCAGGTCAGGTGGTCTGGTATTCCCATCTCTTGAAGAATTTTCCACAATTTGTTGTGATCCACACAGTCAAAGGCTTTGGTGTAGTCAATAAAGCAGAAGAAGATGTTTTTCTGGAACTCTTCTTGCTTTTTTGATGATCTAGCAGATGCTGGCAATTTGATCTCTGGTTCCTCTGCCTTTTCTAAATCTAGCTTGAACATCTGGAAGTTTCTCGGTTCACATACTGTTGAAGCCTGGCTTGGAGAATTTTGAGCATTACTTTACTGGCGTGTGAGATGAGTGCAATCGTCTGTTAGTTTGAGCATTCTTTAGCATTGCCTTTCTTTGGGACTAGAATGAAAAACAGACCTTTTCCAGTCCTGTAGCCACTGCTGAGTTTTCCAAATTGCTGGCATATTAAGTTCGGCATTTTCACAACATCATCTTTGAGGGTTTGAAATAGCTTAACTGGAATTCCATCACCTCCACTAGCTTTGTTCGTAGTGATACTTCCTAAGGCTCACTTGACTTCACATTCCAGGATGTCTGGCTCTAGGTGAGTGATCACACCATTGTGGTTATCTAGGTCATGAAATCTTTTTTGTACAGGTCTTCTGTGTATTTTTGCCACCTCTTCTTAACATCTTCTGCTTCTGTTAGGTCCACACCGTTTCTTCCTTATTGTGCCCATCTTTGCATGAAATGTTCCCTTGGTAATCTCTGATTTTCTTGAAGAGATCTCTAGTCTTTCCCATTCTATTGTTTCCCTCTATTTTTTGCATTCATCACTGAGGAAGGCTTTCTTATCTCTCCTTGCTATTCTTTGGAACTCTGCATTCAGATTCTGCTTTGCCTTCAGCTTCTCTTCTTTTCTCAGCTATTTGGAAAGCCTCCTCAGACAACCATTTTGCCTTCTTGCATTTCTTTTTCTTGGGGATGGTCTTGATCACCGCCTCCTGTACAATGTCATGAACCTCCACCCACAGTTTTTCAGGCCCTCTGTCTATGAGATCTAATCCCTTGAGTCTATTTGTCACTTCTGCTGTATAATCGTAAGGGATTTTATTTACGTCATGCCCGAACAGTCTATTGGTTTTCCCTACTTTCTTCAATTTAAGTCCAAATTTGGCAATAAGGAGTTCACGATCTGAGCCACAGTCAGCTCCCAGTCTTGTTTTTCCTGACTGTACAGAGCTTCTCCATCTTTGGCTGCAAAGAATATAATCAATAATTTAATGGCTTCTAATTAAACCACGTGCATGGTCAGTTGCATCCGACTCTTTGTGACCCCCATAGACTGCAGCCCAGCAGGGTCCTCTGTCCATGCAGTGTTCCAGGCAAGAATACTGGAGCGGCTGTCATTTCCTCCTCCGGGGGTCCTCCTGACACAGGGATTAAAACTGCATCTCCTGCGCTGGTGGGCGGATTCTTTACCACTGAGCCACCTGGGATGTCCCAATTAAAGCACAAAATAAGCTTAAAAAGTAATAAGCTTATTTGATTATGATAAGAATAAATACACTTAAGAATGGCCAACTTGTTAATTATTCTCCAGTCGGTACTGTGATGTTTGTTTCTAATAAGAGTAAAGCCAAAATAAAGAGTTAGTTTTAAAAGTCCATTATTTCCCTTGACAGGGAAATAAAAACAGAATGGAAATGTAACATATATTCATTCACCAATTACCCGGCATAAAAACAATCATCTCACATTTTATTAAGAACAATGGTTTTCAAAGTTTGGTCCAAGGATTACTGGGTTACTGAGATATTTTCAGGGGTGACTCCAAGGTCAAACCACTTTCCTAATTACAGTAAAATGCTTTTTGCCTTTGTACTACGCTGACATTCCCTCCAGTGGCATAAAAGCAATGGTGATAAAACTGCCGGGACTTTCACACAACTCAGGACAACTGACACCAAACTATACTGACATTCATTTTGCTTCTTTACTGCCACCCCATTTTTTTTCCTAAAGCCAGTTTCACTTTTTAACTAACAAACCATGGTTATTCAGATCTGGTTATTTGGTAGGTGCCCTCTTATGAAATAAACAAAATGAGGCTACTTCAAGAAAAACAGCTAATAGCATTTTGTTGCTAATAATAAAATGCAAGCTTTCAGGTCAAAATTAGGATGTTGAAAAACTCATATCCACCACGATGAGTCTGACAGCTTCCCAATATTTAGAAATGTATCAACATTTGAATGATGTGCATAAATTCAATGAGCCAGTATTTTCCAAATGACCAATTCATAATACTAAAGAATCATGCATGGGTTAAAAGATCCCATCAGACAGAGAACAAAGATAGGCTAACAGATTTTAATATGAGAGTGTATAGGAGAGAACTTACTGTACCCAAAGAGAGGTCTGACAGTTGCTCTTGGCTACTGGGAGGTAATCTTCAGGCCCTTGGAAATCCTGCCTGATAATTATGTTTTTGTTTATCTTTGGCCACACGGTGGCTGCTCTATCTCCAGAAAGAGGTGGAGACTAAAGGTGTCAGCTCTTCCTTAGAGGGGCTGGAGATGAGAGCGGCTACTCAAGCAGCCAACTACAGGGCCCCAAGAAAACTCCTGGAAACCAAGGCTCAGCTGAGCGTCTCTGGTTGGCAGCACTCCACGCAAACTGTCACACCTCATTACCATGAACATAACACTGTCCGTGACTCCACAGGGAGAGGACAGTGAAACTCCAGGTTCAGAACTCGGCTCTCTACACCTCTTCCTTTGGCTAGCTTTAATCTGTATCCTTTCACTGTAACAAACCATTCAGTGAGTTCTGGGAGTCCTCCTAGTGAATTATCAAACCTGAGGATAGTCTTACAACTCCCTGAACTTTGCAACTGGTGTCACAAATGAAGATGGTCTTGTGGACTGCGCCCTCTGACTTCAGACACTGTATGGAAAGTTCACTGAACGGTTTCACATTCCGCATCACAACTAAGCTTTAAGAGGTTACCAACTGCCAGGCTTTTATGTAATATTAAGAGAATATAACAAGTTAGCTTTTAAATGAATAAATATTCTTAAATTTCTCAATTGTAATTTATAATTTGATAAGTATCAATAAATATAACCCACCAAAAAAGGCTCGAGTCCTCAATATTTAAGACTGTAGAATCCTAATATCAAAATATGTGACAATTACTCATCTAGAAGCTCTGAAAATCATGACTGATAAAGCGCATGAACTATAATATTAACAAAATCATCAAAATTAAAACAAACACATTAACAAAATCATCTTTTTTTGAAGTGCTTCTATTAATCTGACCACATACGTAGATTCTAAAAGATAGTAAAATAGTGACAGAAATCTTTCCCTTCAATTTGTCATTTCTCATCAATTTTTAACAATACTAAAGTTTGATCAACATCAACTAAAGAAAATTCACTGCCTTCAACAAGCTATAGATGTTAAAAATCATTTACAAGTTTTCTTCACTGCAAACGATTAGAACTCAAGTATCAACAAACGACAATTTGAGAACACAGAGGTATTTAAAGGCAGTCTGGTTATGTAATATTTTAGTAAAAACAATAGGTTGTAATGCTATCCAAATGACCAGAAAATATAAATTAATGTCAGACAGATTAAAGAAAGATGTATATATTTAAAGTCTTGCCGGGAGCTGCTGTGGGAGATCCCACCCATGATGAGGTCATAAGAAGACCTGACAGGCAAGGCCGTTCAGGACACAAGGGACCCTCCAGGTTGGCCTCGGCCTCCACCCCACCCTGCATCCTCCCCCCTTTTCTGCTGTTCTTGTTCGCCCTGCTGCAGATTCTTGTGTTGCCTGCCGAGAGCTCTCCTGCTCCTCTTTCACTGAATGAGGACCAACTTAAAACCCTAATTAATAAACCTCCTAGACGCTGGTACCCTATGAAGGGGCCAGGGATGAAGGGACTGCTTCAATTCAAACCCTTTTGCTGGCACTCTGGCTTGTCTGGCATTATGTGTGCTCCTATTGCAAAGAATGCTCATGATTGTTCTAAGCATCCACAGTACGCTAACAGAAGAAACCATTAAGCATAGGTCCCTCCGCGGGGTGAGAAAGGCTCCACAAATAAAATAGCCACAAATGTGCCTAATAGAAAATACTTTAAATAGAGATTAGCTGGTGACTTCTTGCAGGTAGTTAACTTTTAGACTAAGAGCCTGTTTTGTGCTGTATCTGCTGTTTTTGCAATCCTTCGCATTTCTGTTCTATAAAAATGCAATCCTATCTAGTTCCCATGGAGATGACGCCTAATAGAAAAAAAATAGATTAACCACAAGAAAGACAAGGTCCTCTACTGAAGTTGCTTAAAGTTACACCAGGTGCAAGCCATAAAATGTCAACAGGCCTGACGGGCAAAAGATATCATACACAGAGATTAACCATAAAAAAGGCCCTAGTAGGCACAGAGCCCTTGGGGGGTGAGGAAGCCCTATTAGAGACACAAAAATATTCTTCTAAAAGTGGTTATAGTTAAGGCTTTAGAAAAATAAGAGTTTAGCCCTAGTGTAAAAACAATAAGATCATTGTTCTTTTTTTTTTTTTTTAAGATCATTGTTAATTTTAACCAAGAGTGCTAAAACAGAGGCTGCCTCACCAGAGCCTGGGAGTCTTTGTGTGCTAAACTTTTTAGATACATTTAGCTGGTAACTTCTGCAAAAGGACTGACCTTTGTGTTAACAGGATTGTGTTTCTACTATGTTGCAACCTGCTGTACCATGAGACTGCCACTTTTCTGCTTTCTGCTAAGCTCAAGGCCAAAAGATAATGTACAAAAAATCTATGGAAAAAGACTCTCATAAACAAAAGTATACAGAGCACACCTGGTTTCGTGAAGGACAAGCTGATGTTGTGGTTTCGTGAAGGACAAGCTGATGTTGTTAAACAAAGTCTGTGTGCTTATCTCCCCTTAGAAATGTACCAACTTAGGGTATAAAACCTAAGTACCAACTTAGGGTATAAAAGCTGGGGCTGGACCCCTGCAAGGTCTTTTTTTTTTTTTTTTTTTTTTACTTTTGAACAGAATCTAAGGTTTCCCCTTTACCTTTCTCTAGAAATACTAGAGACCACATCTTACTTAAAGACAAACAAACCTCTGACTATTTTAGAAACTAAGCAAACAGTATAGAACAGGGGTTAAAAATACTGAATCTTAAATTAAATAATAAAGGCTCAAAGCCCAAGCCCCCTGTTTCCCTGAGTGTATTACTACCTAACTTCTCTAACCTGGTCCTCTTGCTGATCGTTAACTACCGATACATTATGAGATTACCGAGAAGGTAAAAGCAGACAAGTAATGCAATTAGCAGAGTGTCTGACACAGATAAATATTCAAAAAACAGGTGACACTGTCAGCATGTTATTATTATATCTTACTTTCAGTTCCTTCTCAAGTCTGTCTACTTCAGCTCCTAAAGTATCAATAATATTTTCTCCATGTTTAAGCATAAAGGTCTCTAGATCTTCAGGAGTCTTCACTTCTTGAATTTCCTATAAAAGAAAATGATAGCATAAAAAATAAATAAATTCTTAAAAAAAAATCATAGTCATACATTGATAATTTCTTTAAAAAATTATAACAAATACCATTGAGTTTTATGAAATATGGAAAACTTCCAAGTCATAAGCAATGGACCACCTATTTTCTAAAAAAAAAAAAAGCAATTTCAGAAAAAACTGAGTATAACACCCCACAGAGGTAGTATCGCAAAATCAGTGGGAAAAGAATGGACAAATCAGTAAGCAGTGCTGAGAAAATTATTTTTTAATAAGAAAAAAAAACTAAATCCCTACCTTAGACTAATAAACAAATAATTCCAAGTGGACTGAAAACCAAAGGTATAAAAGTAAACCATAAAATTTTTAGAAGAAAAAAAAAGAATATTTTATGATAATGGGATACAGAAGGGTTTCTTAATCAAGATAATAAAAAGCATTTCAAATTTGACATAAAATTAAAAACTGCATTAAATCTTCTGTAAAACAACAAAGTGGAATGATAAATTACTAACTAGGAAGTTATCTGCATATATGTAACTGAGGAAGGATTAGTACTCAGCATATTAAAAATAGAACATTTACAAATCTGTCAAAATAAATAAGAGAAAGCAAATGAACAAAGAAGTAAGTAGAGGAAATGCCAATGGTCAATAAATTTCTATGCTTATTATCCTTACTACTATCAGGGAAATATCAACTGAATCAACAGCATACTATTTTATATCTATCATAATGACAAAATTTTTAAAACTCTGTCAATACAGTCTAGTGAAAATGTGAAGCGATAGAAACTTTGATACATTGATGATGGAAGTTAAACTGACATACTTGGGAGAATGATTTGTCAACATCTAAGGAAGCTGAAGATATGTTCAGCCAGTGGCTCAGCTATTTTAAACCGAGCTATGTAATAATGCCGTAAATTTCTTGCACACGTGCCATAAATTTTTGCACATGCAAACAAGGAAACATGTATAAAAATGCCATCGTGGTGTTGTTTCCAATAGTTTAACACTGTTCATCAAATGGGGACTGGATAAACAAACTGCAGTATGTTCATTCATAAGATGAAATATTATATACCAAGTAAAAGTAAATTAATTAGGGTATATATTAACATAAAACACACTGCTAAACAAATTACAGAGAAAACCATATTGTATAATTTATAACAATTTTTAAACACCGAAAGTATTATATCTTGTACTAAGAAAAATGTGTTGAAAAGTATAAAAATCTGAATGGAAATGACAAATACTAAATTCAAGATAATTGTTACTTCTTCGGGTGGAAAAAAGAGAATGGGCTCTAGAAGGAGAAACAAGGGTTATAACTATTTTTGTAATGATTTCTTTTCATTTTTTGAGATCTTAAGCAAATACAGCACGGTAAATGTCAATGTTAGACAAAGGCAAGTGGGACCCTCTGCTCCAGTCGTTACACTCTCCTCCGTACATCTTCTTTTAAAAAACTCTTAATAAAAACGCATGGATTCTGGAGTTACAGAAATCTAAATTAATATTTGATTCCATATCATGGCTCTGAAATTCAGGCAAATGATCTAATCCTTCTGTGTCTGAATTTGCCTGTATATAAAAATTAAAGGGCTTCCTTTGTGGCTCAGTGGCAAAGAGCCTGCCTGCCAAAGCAGGAGACGTGGGTTTGACCCCTGGTCCAGGAGGGTCCCACGTGACATGGGACAATCAGGCCCTGGGGCCACAGCTATTAAGCCTGTGCTTTGGAGCCCAGGAGCTGCAATGGCTGAGCCACGTGCTGCAACAGCCGGAGACCACACGCCTTAGAGCCCGTGCTCCGCGAGAGAAGCCACCTCAACAAGAAGCCCCCTACAACGAGGGCGGAGACCCTGACGCTGCAGCGAGAGGAGAGCCCACGGAGAACGAAGACCCAGCACAGCCAAAATTAAATAAATAATTATTAAAAACAAACAAAATAAAATAAAAACGAAAACATTATTTCTTCACCTCACAGGTTGTTGAGAGTAAATAAAATAACATATATACAATGTCTGGCACTAACAATCACTTTAGTAATAAATTACCTTTTCTGCTGTCTCCTTTGAATCACTCTTACAGTAAATAAAAAGGTCTTCGTCAAATTTTAGAGCCCTAAGAAGCTGAAACCTGAAGTGACTTTAAGACTTACAAAGAAAAGCTTTTATTTTATTTACTCAGGAAGTAACTCTTACACCCTTGGCTATGTAAGAAAAAAAATCAATAAATAACATAAACTTACTTGTAGCATTTGGTCGAAATCTTGTTTTTCCAAATATGATCTCGTAACAACTCGCCCATCAAAATCTACTTCTGCCTTAAATCTCACTTTCCCTAAGCCCAGGTCTGTGGCTTTAACATCATGAATCGCCCTGCAATCAACAACAATGCGTACAAATTTATACACACACACATACGTTTTAGTGGGAAAAGTCTACAATTCTTATTTTTTTCCACCAGTGATGAAAATGGACTAAGATAGCTTCCAGAGTGTTCACCATTAGGCACCACCTACCGTTTTCCAAACAAATTGCTCGTTTAGCTTTTTTTTGTGTGTGTGTAATGCCATCAGTTCAGTTCAGTTGCTCAGTTGTGTCCGACTTTTTGCAACCCCATGAACCGCAGCACGCCAGGCCTCCTTGTCCATCACCAACTCCCGGAGTTTGCTCAAACTCATGCCGGTCAAGTCGGTGATGCCATCCAGCTATCTCATCCTCTGTCGTCCCCTTCTCCTCCTGCCCCCAATCCCTCCCAGCATCAGAGTTTTTTCCAACAAGTCAACTCTTCGCATGAAGTGGCCAAAGTATTGGAGTTTCAGCTTCAACATCAGTCCTTCCAATGAACACCCAGGACTGATCTTCTTGAGGATGGACTGCTTGGATCTCCTTGCAGTCCAAGGGACCCTCAAGAGTCTTCTCCACAGTTTTGAACTCCACACTCAAAAGCATCAATTTTTTGGCACTCAGCTTTCTTCATCGTCCAACTCTCACATCCATACATGACCACTGGAAAAACCATAACCTAGACCAGACGGACCTTTGTTGGCAAAGTAATGTCTCTGCTTTTTAATATGCTATCAGGTTAGCCCTAACTTTCCTTCCAAGGAGTAAGCGTCTTTTAATTTCATGGCTGCAGTCACCATCTGCAGTGATTCTGGAGCCCAAAAAATAATGCCATACAAAGGTGCAAACAATACTATTTTATGGTAATTTTTATATACATTAATCACATAGTTTGTGGATTAAAAAATCAACTCTAAACTGCTATTTACAATATTGTCATTTTAAATCATACTCTTTTTTTCAATAGCTCCTTCTTCACACGATGCTGAGAAGTACTGTATTAGAATGAGGTTAATAACTACCTAACACGATGGATTATAGAGTTTTGCCAAGAGAACGCACTGGTCATAGCAAACACCCTCTTGCAACAACACAAAAGAAGACTCTACACATGGACAACACCAGATGGCCAACACTGAAATCAGATTGATTATATTCTTTGCAGCCAAAAATAGAGAAGCTCTATACAGTCAGCAAAAACAAGACAAGGAGCTGACTGTGGCTCAGATCATGAACTCCTTATTGCCAAAATCAGACTTAAATTGAAGAAAGTGGGGAAAACCACTAGACCATTCAGGTATGACCTAAATCAAATCCCTTATGATTATACAGTGGAAGTGAGAAATAGATTTAAGGGACTAGATCTGATAGACAGAGTGCCTGATAAACTATGGACTGAGGTTCATGACGTTGTACAAGACAGGGATCAAGACCATCCCCAAGAAAAAGAAATGCAAAAAAGCAAAATGGCTGTCTGAGGAGGCCTTACAAATAGCTGTGAAAAGATGATAAGCGAAAAGGAAAGATATTCCCATTTGAATGCAGAGTTCCAAAGAATAGCAAGGAGACATAAGAAGGCCTTCCTCAGCAATCAATGCAAAGAAATAGAGGAAAACAACAGAGTGGGAAAGACTAGAGATCTCTTCTAGAAAATTAGAGATACCAAGGGAACATCTCACGCAAAGATGAGCACAATATAAAGGACAGAAATGGTATGGACCTAACAGAAGCAGAAGATATTAAGAAGAGGTGGCAAGAATAAACAGAAGAACTGTACAAAAAAGATCTTCACGACCCAGATAATCACGATGGTGTGATCACATAGAGCCAGACATCCTGGAATGTGAAGTCAAGTGGGCCTTAGAAAGCATCTTTATGAACAAAGCTAGTGGAGGTGATGGAATTCCAGTTGAACTATTTCAAATCCTGAAAGATGATGGTGTGAAAGTGCTGCACTCAATATGCCAGCAAATTTGGAAATCTCAGCAGTGGCCCCAGGACAGGAAAAGGTCGTTTTTCATTCCAATCCCAAAGAAAGGCAATGCCAAAGAATGCTCAAACTAATGGACAATTGCACTCATCTCACACGCTAGCAAAGTAATGCTCAAAATTCTCCAAGCCAGGCTTCAGCAATACGTGAACTGTGAACTTCCAGATCTTCAAGCTGGTTTTAGAAAAGGCAGAGGAACCAGAGATCAAATTGTCAATATCCTCTGGATCATCGAAAAAGCAAGAGAGTTCCAGAAACACATCTATTTCTGCTTTATTGACTATGCCAAAGCCTCTGACTATGTGGATCACAATAAACTGTGGAAAATTCTTCAAGAGATGGGAATAACAGACCACCTGATCTGCCTCTTGAGAAACCTGTATGCAGGTCAGGAAGCAACAGTTAGAACTGGACATGGAACAACACACTGGTTACAAATAGGAAAAGGAGTACGTCAAGGCTGTATATTGTCACCCTGCTTATATAACTTATATGCAGAGTACATCATGAGAAACATTGGGCTGGAAGAAGCACAAGCTGGAATCAAGATTGCCGGGAGAAATATCAATAACCTCAGATATGCAGATGACACCACCCTTATGGCAGAAAGTGAAGAAGAACTAAAGAGCCTCTTGATGAAAGTGAAAGAGGAGAGTGAAAAAGTTGGCTTAAAGCTCAACATTCAGAAAACTAAGATCATGGCATCTGGTCCCATCACTTCATGGGAAATAGATGGGGAGACAGTGGAAACAGTGTCAGACTTTTTTTTTTCGGGCTCCAAAACCACTGCAGATGGTGATTGCAGTCATGAAATTTAAAGACGCTTACTCCTTGGAAGCAAAGTTATGACCAACCTAGACAGCAGATTAAAAAGCAGAGATATTACTTTGCCAACAAAGGTCTGTCTCGTCAAGGCTATGGTTTTTCCAGTGGTTATGTATGGATGTGAGAGTTGGACTATAAAGAAAGCTGAGCGCTGAAGAATTAATGCTTTTCAACTGTTGGAATTGGAGGTGTTGGAGCAGACTCTTGAGAGTCCCTTGGACTGCAAGGAGATCCAACCAGTCCGTCCTCAAGGAGATCAGTCCTGGGTGTTCATTGGAAGGACTGATGCTGAAGCTGAAACTCCAGTACTTTGGTCACCTCATGCGAAGAGTTGACTCATTGGAAAAGACCCTGATGATGGGAGGGATTGGGGGCAGGGGGAGAAGGGGACGACAGAGGATGAGATGGCTGGATGGCATCACTGACTCGATGGACATGAGTTTGAGTAAACTTCGGGAGCTGGTGATGGACAGGGAGGCCTGGCGTGCTGGGGTTCATGGGGTCGCAAAGAGTCGGATGCGACTGAGCGACTGAACTGAACTGATACAATTTATTCATTTTAGAAAAGCGTATCTAACTCAGTCTTAACAAACGATTTAAAATACTCATGGCTTGACTAATATTAAACAGCAGTTAATAAAAATATTCTGATATACTTTTCACTTATATTCTTACACATGACTAACTGCAGATAGAAAACTGTGATAGGCAGTGTTTACCATGGTTCCAGCGAACCTCTCCTCTTGTGTTCAGGCCCTTGGGCAACCCTCTCTCTTTCAATGCAGGCTACCCCTAGTATTTGCTCCTAACCAAAAGAATATGGCAAGATGATGAGGTGTCATTTCAAGATCAGATGACTGATCTGTGACTTTTACCTTGTCCACACTCAACATCTGTTGTCTTCTCCATTTGCATACTCTGATTAAGCAAACCGCCATGTGGGAGAGCTCCACAGGGCAAGGGAACTGAGTTCTGTTGATAACCATGGCAGTAAGCTTAGAAGCTGATCCCTCCCCAGAGATGACTAAGTCTCAGTCAACACCTTAACTGCAATATGTGAGAAATCCTGGAGTAGAAACCCAGGTAAACTGTGTTCAGATTCCTGACCCAGAGAAGCTGTGAGGCAGTAAACGGTGTATTAAATCACAAAGACTTGGGGTAATTTGTCACAGAGCAATATAGGTAACTAATACACTGCTTAAAAACTGTATAAACTTTCTGAAATACTAACATTTATTTTTCCAACAATTTAATCTACAGATCTTCACTATTTCAGGAAATTTCAGATTTGTCACAATCTTTCCATTTACAGTTCTTTTGTAGACTTTGATTATAAACAACATATGCAAATTATAAACACATTATTCCTAACAAATGTGTGCCAAAATACATGAAGTAAAAACTGACAGAAATGAAAGGAGAAATAGGCAATTCAACAATAATAATAGGCGACTTCAATATCCTACTTTCAATAATGGAGAGAACAATGAGGCAGGAGGATCAATAGGGAAACAGAAAGCTTGAGCACTACAAACCAACCCAATCTAACAGACATCTACACAACACTCCTTACAATCCAGAATAAACATCCTCAAGTACACATGGAACATTATCCAAGATCGATCATATGTTGGCTATAAAATAAAGCTCAGTAAATTTAAAAGGGCAGAAATAATAAAAAGTGCTTGACAACCACAATGGAATGAAATAAGAAGTAACAAAGACATTTGAGAAATTAAACCACACATTGCTAACCAACCGATGGTTAAAGAAGAAATCTAAAGTGAAATCAGAAAATACTTTGACGCAAATGAAGACACAATATAATAAAATTTATAGGATGAAGTGAAAGCAGTACTTAGAAGGAAATTTATAAGTGTAAAAGCCTATATTAAAAAAAGAAGATGGATATCACATAAAAAACTTAATGTACCCTCTTAAGACATTGAAAAAAGAGCAAACCTAAATCAATACTAAATGTAAATCAAGCAGAAGGAAGGAAATAATATAGATTAGAGCAGGATTCAAGAAATAGAAAAAACTATAGAAAATCAATTAAACCAAAAGTCAGTCCTCTGAAAAGATCAACAAAATTGATAAATCTTTAGCTGGACTGACCAAGAAAAAAAATAAACAACAGTTAAATTACCAGAATCAGAAATGAAAGAGGAGACATTACTACCAATCCTAAAGAAATAAAAAGAAATACAAAGGAAAGCCATGAACAGCTGTACCAACACATTAGATAACTTAGAAATAATGGACAAATTTCTAGAAAGACACAAACTGCTGAAACTGACACAAGACAAAAGAGACAATCCAAATAAACGTGGAACCAGAGACAGAGCAAGTAATCAAGAGGGACCACGCAGAAAGCCCGTCCCCAGATGGCATCTCTGCTGACCTGCACCAAACGTTTAAAGAAGAAATCAGAGCAATTTGTTTTACAAACTCACTAAAAAAGATTAGAAGAGAAGAGGAAACACTTCCCAACTCATTTTATAAAGTCACTATTACCATGATACTAAAAGTAGACAAAAGACACCACAAGAAAAGGACATTAATATGGAGAATCTCACATGAAGTCACTAAGCCTAGTATTGATTCTAAAAACGCTCAACTTCTAATCTTGATCTAGTAGGTAACTACTTTTTAAGAATAAACATGTAGGGCATAGAATATAAATATAATAATCACATACTCATTTGTTTTAGTGATGCAGATATAGAGGTCATTCTTTAAAGACTGAACTTAAAGATTTTAATTATAACACAAGAAAAACACATTCTTAAAGTTAAATATATATATATATACACACACACATAGGTAAGTAGTAGAAAATTAGAATTTTAAAGGATTGTTCCTTCCCCTTCACTCTGAAACTATACTACTGCTTAAGTTCACTAAGGTCTATTAAAACACTTTATCTCTTCTGATTATCTCTTAAATCTTCAACTCTTTATCATTCAAAGATAAAGATTATAAGGAAAAACACTTAAAATAAGCTAAAATAAGATGTCTACATACTAAAAAAAAGAATAAATTATATTCAATTTGGTAGTCATATCCCAATGAATAAAAATCTTTTAAGTTCAGTATATTCAATTTGCCGGGATTTCCCTGTGGTCCAGCGGCTAAGACTCCAAGCTCCCAATGCAGTCCTGGTCTGGGAACTAGACCTCACATGCTGTAGCTAAGACCCAGTGCAGTCAAATAAGTTTTTAAAAATACATATTTGATTTGTAATTATAATACAAATATAAGGCAAATATAAATATGAAGATTTCATATAAGTCAAATACTTTGCAAACTTCTGTTCCCATGACATCATCTAACTGTCCCTTATTAGAAAAATTAGAGATAAAATTTAAAGCAAACTCAGGGAGTTTGCTAAATGCTTCACTTGCTTTCTTGGAAGGTCGCAATGCTGCAAATTAGTAGGTTAAAAAGTTCTGAAAGCTAGGGATGCAATTCTTCTCTTTTGGAAGAATTTATAAAGCAAGCATTTCTATTTCTTCATATATTTCTCTAAACTTTAACAGCATCACTGGAATAAGCTGACCTTACTGACGGATCGTTCTCCAGGAGTTCAGTAAGCCGCTGCACTTGTTCTGGCTGGATGGATCTCCCCAGGAGCGCCTCCGTGTTGGTGTAGATGAGGAACGCTGAGACCACGCCCAGCAGGGTGCCCACACCCAAGGAGCCTAGGCTGTCATACACTGGGTTGCCTAAAGAAAAGCACATAAGAAGTCAGTAAATTAACATGTTCTATTTCAATGAGCTTTAGGGAGCAAAGAACCTAAATTAGTAAACCAAGGGACTTGAAATTCATTCCTAATTCCTTTAATGACTTTCTCCTAATAGTTTTACTATTCTACAAAAGAAGAATGCTACAACTTGCCGCATATTACATAAAAGAGTATTATGCAGTTTAATTACTTATGATCCATTCCTTGCACCACGTCACATGGGTTAGCGTTCAGAGCATTTTCAAATTAGAGACATGATATATATACTAAAGTAATAAAGAGTCCATTTCTTTTTTGGTATGTCGGTAGCACTTTTACTAGTTGACAAAATAATTGTAGGACCAACAGCTAAAAAAAAATTTTTGTGTTTTGTCTTACAAAGGTTCTGTGAAAGATTTAAGCCATATAAAAAAATATGCATGAGGCACTTTTATCTCTTTCAACCAAGAATGATACATAGGTAGTAACATTCTTAGATACACAAAAAGAAAGCAGAAAGAAAATGGAAGTTCATTTGCATCTACTGGCTACCTTAAAGCAGCGGTTCTCAAAATGCAGTCCTAAGACCTTAGCTGATGCTAAGTAGTAGCATCAGCATCACTAGATAACCTGGCAGTAATGCAAATTCTCAGGTCTCGCTCAAGACCTTCTAAATCAGAACTCTGGAGCAGAGGTCTAGCATTCTATGCGTTCCCAATCCCTGCAGATGATTCTGATTGTAAAGTTTGCACTAGGTTATTAGGACTTTATTCTCTTCCAGAACCAATAAGAAGAGTTGACTTATTATCTTTGAATGTATAGGTTAATATTTATTAACAGACGTCAATAAATATTATACTTTAAATCTTTATAATAAATTTTACATGCAAGGTTTTTATAAATTAAGCCTTTTATTCCATAGATCAAATGTCAGTATTAAATTTAACTACCTTAATGCTTGATAAAATATACATGTTTTACTAAAAAAAAAAAAACCTCAATTTACATTAGCTTTATTAACATGTAGTCAAAAAACAACACTAAAAAGGTATGACTTATTTTGTACTACTAAAGTATACAAATATGATCCATTTGTAAAACATAATCCATTAGGAAGTTTGTAATTACAGAGTTTCAAATTAAATACTGCTCTTCTTTAGAAATCTAAACTTAATTATTTTTATTTTCAAATACACAGTATTAATAACTGAATGACAATAATAATAAACAGAATTATTAGCTGGAAAATATTTTATTTACGGGCATGTCATTTAATGTAAATGACGTAAGTAATTAAATAAAAATTATTGTGAAACTTTTTAATGAAGGATATAATAAAACATACTTGGTAGAAAGAGATTTTTCTTTATCTTGATTTTTTAAATTTATTTTTAACTGGAGGAAAATTGCTTTACAATATTGTACTGGTTTCTGCCATACAACAACATGAATCAGCCGTAAGTATATGTGCCCTCCCTCATGAACCTCCCTCCCACCCCTGATCCCATCCTACTCCTCTATTAAAAGTTGACCTATTCACCAAGTCATACTTTCCTTAAGCCTTACATTTTGCTAAGAAATTATTTATGTCTAAAAAGTGTCTAAAATGGTAAGGTCAACTAGAAAAACAATCAAAACATTTAGGAATATTTTGGATCATAGTGAACATCATAAAATGATGGTTTAGTCTCAATATGCACATTCAAAGTGAGAAAAATCTCTTCATACTTCAGACTATGTTAACACTGCAGAACGGTGGAAGCTCATCACCTAAAATTATTTTAAATATGCTAGGACAAACAGGTAAGACTGGAAATACCGTTCCAAGAGAATTCCAACCTCAGAAATTGAGTTTCTTCATAATAATTGGTTCGTTTATTTTAGAAAATAAAAATAAAATGGTTTTTCTGTCTTCTTATCCACCTGTGCTGCACTGGCCTTCAGAACGTGCAACTAGCTGCCAGAGTGAGGATGGAAGCAACTAAAGAATCAAGGACAGCGCAAAGCAAGAGCAGTTATTATTGGCACTAATAGCGGAAAAAGACAAATGGGTAAGCCACAATGTACATTTATTTTAAACTTTAGAGTTCATTAAAGTTCTCTCTCATATATTGTCTCAAACCTGTAAGGTCACCAGGACAAGGATCACCAATATCTCTACACATAAAGAACTTAAAGCTCTAAATAGTTGTGTAATTTACTAAGTCACAGCTAAAAAGGTTTAGAGCATTATAGAAATGCTCTATTAGCAGTTTTCTTTATTTCTAAGGGAAATTTCTAACTCAGAAATCTGAATACTTTTACTGTCTTATTTGTCTTATAAAAACAAACGGTTAGTATGAAATTCACATTTAACCATCTATTAAACTTTTTCAACGATATAAAGGAAAATTCCCACATATTAAAGGATTATTTAAGCAGTACAAATAAATCACCCGTAATCCGAGAAATATTCACCTGTTATGGAGGTAAGGCCCATACAAGTGGCTGCTATTGTCACTCCCAACACTGCCGCAGTATCCTCCAGTAATATAACATTGGTACTGGGATCACGACTTTCCATTACTTAATCATTGGGGTAGAGACAAGAAAAGAAACTTTTGAAATTTTAATTTGATATTATCAGGCAACATAAAATGTCCATTAATTTAACTTAATTTAATCTGAATTAAAAGGGAGTTCCTTAGTGGCTTAGCAGTTAGGATTATAGGCTTTCACTGCTATGGCCCAGGTTAAATCCCTTGCTGGGGAACTGAAATCCCACAAGTTGTGCACAATGGCCATAAAAAAATAAAATTAAAAATGCATGAGATCCTGACTTTTAAAACTGTTCAATATAAACATAATTACTTGATTTAAATGTTAACAATAACTGATATTTAGAGTCAAATTACTTTCTCAAGTTACATAAGCATACACAGAAATACTGTAGTCCACATAAGTTAAAACCAAATATAAAGCACTCCTATTCAAATTACACTACATTTTTCTTTTTAAAAGAGCTAATATATAAGTATGAGCCATATAGGGAAGACACTGAGACATATTTTGTACACATCTATGTGGAACAAAGCAATAGTACTTGGTGATTTTAGGCAAATAAAGATGATGATATAATACACCTACATTTCTAAAGTACATACCATACTTGTAAAATGACGTTCCTTTGGCCCGAGCACTCCTACGAAGCTCATTTACAGCAACAAGAAGTGTTGCTGAAAGAAAAGCACTCATATCAGATGGAAGAAACTTCATGCCTCCAAACTTTAAAGATGGCATCTCAAAAGATAAATAAATAGGCACCATGCTTTAATGCCATCTAAGAGCTGTCAATAAGGAAAAGTTCTATATTAAACTAGCCATTAGCAAGAATCCCAGTTAATCATTATAATAAAATGAATCCCATATTTTCAGCTACATAATTTAAATATCATTACTGTCAAAACAGCCTTAATTTATTAGGACTTCCCTGGTGGCTCAGACGGTAAAGTGTCTGTCCACAATGCGGGAGACCTGGGTTCGATCCCTGGGTCGGGAAGATTCCCTGGAGAAGGAAATGGCAACCCGCTCTAGAACTCTTGCCTGGAAAATCCCATGGATGGAGGAGCCTGGTGCAGGCTACTGTCCATGGGGTTAGTTGTCAGGTACCACGCTAAGCACAATCACTTTTGAGACTCCCAACCTTTTGAGGCAGGTGTTATTATCAACATTTTACAAGAATGTCAAAGATGAAGGGATAATGCAGAGAAAATGACAATGTTTCAGAAGTAAACATACTATAAGTAGAGCAGCAGATTAGGCAGTTTCATGCATGGTATTAGCACTTCTCTGTCACATTACTGCTATAGCTCAAACTTTCAAAAGCTTAAAAATATTTGTACCACAAAAAGGGACAGTCTTCCCTGGTTAACATTACTAAAGCCTGATTCTTAAAAACTCAGTATATAGTTATGTTTTTATACTCCATTTCAAATGTTCTGAGCATTATGATATGATACTTAAGAACAAGAACAAAAAAAGCTTTTCCAAATTTGGCCTCATCCATTATAGGAATCAACATAGTACATTATACAAAGAATTTCCTCCCTCAAAGGAGACAAAACTTTATTCCTATTTCTACAGTTTTCTTTAACCAAGAGAACGTATTATTAATAGCAAACTATAAAAATGGACTATAGATTATTAAGAATAACAAAATTCTGGGATAGTACATACCTCCTTCAGATACTAATGATCCCGCTAAAATACAGTATGCCTAGGAAATAAATATTAAAATAAAGCATAAGTTAATATTTCACTAAAGACTTATAACAGTCCATGCATAATAAGCTTAATGGATGGAAACATCAATTCAATCCCAATCAGATAAGGATTTTGATGGGAAATAGTTCAAATGAGGACAATGAGATACACGGTGTCTCATAAGAAGAAACAAGAGTTAAAATTTGATGACCATGTCACTTTTTAATACCTGGAAGAGTAATACACACACACAGAGTAGACTGTTATACCATGACCTAAGTTAATTCATGATATAAAAGAATTATTACTTAATTGGTAAAAAAAGTTTTTAACTTCAAAATGAACACAAACATTTGAAATCTAGGGTTGTGGATACAGTAAGATCCCCAACCATACTCAGTTAATTCTCAATTTTGTTTGGACGCCCAGTATCAAGAGAATTCTTTCTCAGTCCTGATTCAGATGCATCAGCAGTTATATACAGTAATCAATTTGGGGGAGGAAAATAATACCATTTTCCTTACAATCCCAGACACTCTTGAATTAGATAAAGATATCAAGAAGCATCACTACGAACCAACGTTAGTGGAGGTGACAGAATTCCAGTTGACCTATTTCAAACCCTAAAAGATGATGCTGTGCAAGTGCTACACTCAATATGCCAGCATATTTGGAAAACTCAGCAGTGGCCCCAGGACTGGAAAAGGTCAGTTTTCATTCCAATCCCAAAGAAAGGCAATGCCAAAGAATGCTCAAACTACCACACAATTGCATTCATCTCACATGCTAGTAAAGTAATGCTCAAAATTCTCCAAGCCAGGCTTCAGCAATATGTGAACCGTGAACGTCCAGATCTTCAAGCTGGTTTTAGAAAAGGCAGAGGAACCAGAGATCAAATTGCCAACATCTGCTGGATCATCGAAAAAGCAAGAGAGTTCCAGAAAAACATCTATTTCTGCTTTATTGACTATGCCAAAGCCTCTGACTATGTGGATCACAATAAATTGTGGAAAATTCTTCAAGAGATGGGAATACCAGACCACCTGACCAACCTTTTGAGAAATCTGTATGCAGGTCAGGAAGCAAGTTAGAACTGGGCATGGAACAACAGACTGGTTCCAAATAGGAAAAGGAGTACGTCAAGGCTGTATATTGTCACTCTGTTTATTTAACTTATATGCAGAGTACATCATGAGAAACGCTGGGCTGCAATCAAGATTGCCAGGAGAACTATCAATAACCTCAGATATGCAGATGACACCACCCTTATGGCAGAAAGTGAAGAAGAACTAAAGAGCTTCTTGATGAAAGTGAAGGAGGAGAGTGAAAAAGTTGGCTTAAAGCTCAACATTCAGAAAACTAAGATCATGGCATCTGGTCCCATCTCCTCATGGCAAATAGATGGGGAAACAGTGGCAGACATTTTTGGGCTCCAAAATCCCTGCAGATGGTAACCGCAGCCATGAAATTAAAAGACGCTTTACTCCTTGGAAGGAAAGTTATGACCAACCTAGGCAGCATATTAAAAAGCAGAGACATTACCTTGCCAACAAAGGTCTGTCTAGTCAAGGCTATGGTTTTTCCAGTAGTCATGTATGGATGTGAGAGTTGGACTATAAAGAAAGCTGAGCGCTGAGGAATTCATGCTTTTAAACTGTGGTGCTGGAGAAGACTCTTGAGAGTCCCTTGGACTGCAAGGAGATCCAACCAGTCCATCCTAGAGATCAGTCCTGGGTGTTCATATTGGAAGGACTGATGTTGAAGCCGAAACTCCAATACTCTGGCCACCTCATGTGAAGAGTTGACTGATTTGAAAAGACCCTGATGCTGGGAAAGATTGAGGGCAGGAGGAGAAAGGGACGATAGAGGATGAGATGACTGGATGGCATCACCGACTCAATGGACATGGGTTTGGGTGGACTCCGGGAGTTGGTGATGGACAGGGAGGCCTGGTGTTCTGTGGTTCATGGGGTGGCAAAGAGTCAGACACAACTGAGCGACTGAACTGAACTATCAAGAACAGCTTTGTGCTTTAGTCCAAGACATACAGAAAAACATAAGACAGATTTTTTAAAAGTTTTGTATGAAATTCAAATGAAAAATTTTATATGAAATTTAAAAATTCAAATATAGAACTTTTGGAACCCCAGCCTTCCCTGAAATAGAGGTTTAAAAATTTTGAACCCCCTTCAACATTCTCCTCATTCTGTTAAGGAAAGTAAGATTTCCCAAAGCTATGTGATTTGCTTGCGTATATGGAAAGAATATTGGAATAAGAACTAGAATACAGGTTTTCCTATCTCAATTTTAGGCGCCTTCCACTGAATCTTACTGGCAACATCAGCAGAAATAGTCTGGAGCTACACCGTGAGATACAAAAGCCGACAGGGGTGCCACAGGACCAATTTGCACTTGTCGAGGGAGCTATGGTCTCAGCTGCCAAGCAGGGTAACCTCCAAGAAGTTCCCATGAGAAGAAAACAGACAGCCATAGGTCTCTGCAAAGGCCAGCAGATGCCAGTGCAAGATGAAGCCAGTGTCCGTAAAGCAGTGCTTCTCTGTGCCCTTCTCCACCTTCAGTGCTGCCAGAGGCGCCCGGGGGGCAGGAGAGAGGAACCGAAGCCCTTAGGGGCAAACATATAGAAGGCAGCCACACGCCCACTCCCCCAATGGAGGCTCCACCAGAATGTGGGGAAGAAGACGCTCTAGGAAAAATTCTCACATGTGACTGTTACAAGGGAATGGATATTTTAACTACTGACAGATTAATCTCAGTACTAAAACGGAACAGAGGTCTTCTGGTCTTTCTGCTTTTAGTAACGGAAGAAATTAATAGAACTGTCCAAAATTTTAACCAAGGATGTAGCGCTTAACGACTGTACCTAAAGAGATACTCTTGCTCAACATCATTGAATCATATGGATTTAGAAGTCAGGTTCAGTCACATCCTAAATAACACATACAGGTACACAATCCTATATTACAGTCAAGAAGGTATATTTAGTTCCAATATTTAACATTAATATAACAAAGGTATTCTACTGTACTTGTTAGTTTATACTACTTTAAAACTGAGGGGGGAGGGAAGGAGAAAATTACCCATAGAAGAGATTCTATTGGTTGAGGATTGAGCAATCCCATGATTCCATGGTACCAAGATAATCCTGCACCCATCATGAAAATACCAACACCACTAATTAGTGAAGCAATATAGCGCATATTTGAAAATCCATACCTGAAAAATAAAAAAAAAATAGTTTACAAGAAATATAAATGATTTCCATCCAAAATGTTTAATAGTTCAATGAAGAAAAACTTCTTATGATATCAAGATGTTATGATTTTATAGTTAAGTAAAAGTTAAGTGCTAAACTCAAATCTAATCAGAAAGTAAAATATAAAGTGGAAAAAACTGCATGATCTTTGAAACTATATAAAAATAAAGTGAATATGATTTAATTCAGGTATTTACTAATCCCTCTTTCTTATAATTTGCTTTGATTTACTACAGCAATTTTAAATACCACAAACACAGATAAAATTTATCTTTAAAATGTATTCAGATGTTTAATGAAGAGGATAACATTTCAACTTCCTTGTAATGAAGTTTCTAATTCAATACTGTCTTACATAATTTATATTACCTATAATTTGATGCTAGATACTTTTTGCCAATTCTGTAGAATTTAACACACAGTAACTCACTACTATTATTAAGAGACTAAGAGCTTCAGTTTTCTCGATGTTTGATGACAATTTTTTTGTTAAATATCAATTATTTTTTTAAGAGTCTTTGGTCAACATGTGCATTACTTTGTTATTATTGTATCTACCAATACAATAATGAGTAATAAATTTAAAAATATGAGATAATGTAAGAGGGAAAGAATCACTCATTGGTAACAGAAGTTTCTGGGAAATTTACCCCCAAATTCAAACATGGTACCCCTAGAGTAGATGCAAATTTAAACAAGAGTTCTTAATTTAAAACGGTTTCCCAGGTGATGCAGTGGTAAAGGACCTGCTTGTCAATACAGGAGATGCAAGAGACACAGGTTCAACACCTGGGTTGGGAAGATCCTCTGGAGTAGGATATGGTAACCCACTCCAGTATTCTTGCTTGGAATCTTAATTAAAATTGTTTTTATTTAATTCCTTTTGCAAATATGTAATCTTACCATAGGAAAGTATCAGTTTATAGATGTGACAGTGTTCTGTAAGCTTGATTTAGAAAAATTAACATTCTTCTAAAGTTTTCCCCACATAGACTATAAATATTTAAGATAATTTAAGATCTAAAATAAATAGCATTACTTTCATTTTATGTGTTTTCAAGGAATTTGTATATTCTTACTGAAATTTTTAATTATCTGCACTATCCAGTATGTCACTAGCTACATAAGACTATTTAAATGTAAATTAAGTAAAACTAAATAAAATTTTAACATAATTCTTCAACTGCACCTGCCACATTTCCAGTGCTCAACAGCCCCTTGTAGCTAGTGATGAGCATATTGAATAGATGTGCATAACTATTCCTATTATTATAGAAAATTTTATCAGGCAGCACTAAAGTAGATTGTTGAAAATATCTTATGAAATCTACACACCTAAAAATTTTCAATTTCACCCTGTTTTACAATTTTTGGTATATAAAACTGGTCAGAAAAATTTTTTTTGACATAGTAAAATGCTGTAATCATGTAATCATGTGTAATTAGCAGACTCGAAAGCTAGCTGTTCCCTATACAACCTTACTACAGTTACAGGATATTCAAAATATGCTATTATTTATAAGAAAACAGGAGTGTCTGGATTTCAATATGTATAAAGCACAGAGGCAGATTCCTATACAGAAATAAAAGTGTACTTCTTTTGCCTTAAGGCAAATTTGATTTCTCAAATTCTATTACTGAAGCTTATTAAAAAAAGAAAAAAATACACGTAGAATCCAAAAATTTTAACTGGTTACATTAGTAGAAGCAGTAGCAAGTCTTTGTATCAAATAACTAATATAATTCAAAACAATATGTGCTAGAGCACATTTCTTTTAAAAATAAGTCATTTTGAAACATTAACAATACTACCTCCAAATGACAATAAGGGGATTAAAATACATTAAGCATGAATTTAATAGAAATTATCACCAAAATTTAAGAGTGGCCTATTAGTCCAAATGTGAAATATACGTATTTCCTTTGACCAAATAAAACAACTCCAAGATCAAAATATGTGCTTTGTTATTAATTATCAAATACAAAGAGGACAAGATCTTTGTTATATTACAAAGAACAAAAATAATTTGAACTCCATTTTCAAATTAGATCTTGAATTTACTTTGACACAACAGCTGAATCCTGCAATTTAGATACTACAGCAGAAGGACCAAATCTTTAACACAAAGCTGCAGGTATATAAAACTTCAGGACATTATCTATAATTCAATGACTTACTGGCAAAACAAATGAAAACATAATAAAGACAAGAGTCCTTACGGATGAGTAGGATCTGGTGTCTGAACAGACTTACTGATGCCCAATGCAAGTAAGGCCTATGGAAGAAAAAAAAGTAAATAATCATTAGCAAGATAGGGAGTGTAAGGAGGTAAAGCCCGTCTAGAGGGCACAAGCTGAGAACAACAAAGAAACACTTAACACATGCATGTCCCATAACCCAGCAATTCTGGTTTCTAGTACCTACCACTGAGCCATAAAGATGAACAGAAAGGGGTTTAAAAAACACTACTTATGTCAACGTATGGCAAAAACCACTACAATATTGTAATGAGCCTCCAACTAATAAAAATAAATGGAAAAAAATTTAAAAAATAAAAGTTTGACACCGGAAAAAAAAAACAAAACAAAACACTGCTTATAAAGATGAGAAATAAGAGAGCAACCTAAAACTTCTTCAATGAGGAATGGCAAAATAAATCATGGTACAACCGAAGAGTAGATTTCCTCCACCTCAGTGTAAAAGAATAGCGTTGGGATAGAGCTCTCTATGCTGACATGCTGAAAGCTCTAACACGTAATATTCAGTGAAAGGGAAAAAAGCAAGTTTAGAAACGGAATGTACAATACAAAAGAACTTGTGCTTTGCAGTTGTTTGTAAACAACATATAATGTAAAGCATAGGGAAAAGCCTGAAAGTACTCATGTTTAACCTCTGAGGAGGAAAGTAGGATTAGGGTAGCCTGTAATACCTAATGTTTTACAGGAAGAATAACTTGTATAAGCTGAACGAATAAAAGATTTAAAGAGCACAATTTGTGTATACACATGATACATTTGGGCTTCCCTGGTGGCTTGGAAGGTAAAGAATCTGCTTGCAATGTAGGAGACCTGGGTTTGATCTCTGGGTTGAGAAGATCCCCTGGAGAAGGGAAGGCTACCCACTCATTTTCTTGCCTGGAGAATTCCATGGGCAGATGAGCCTGGCAGGCTACAGATATGGGTTCGCAAAGAATCAGACATGACTCTATTCTATGACACATTTACATTTTTAGTAAAGCTCCAAAACTATGTGCATGAAGTACAGATATCAATGTATATACTGCAGTGACTATCTGGAGTACGGAAGGAGGAAATAAAGATGGAAGACTAATTACAACAAAAATTTTATTTCTTTAGGGAAAAAAAGTCATGACAAAATTTTGCATGACAAAAATGTCTTTTATACTGGCTACCATCTTTCTCTCCTTCCTCCCTTGCCTTCATCTTTTCTTCCTTTATTTGATATATTTGATCATATCTTTTTTTTTGATCATATCTTTTGTTAAAAAAGACTGATTCACTGGAACTGCTCAGTATTATGTTTGCACTAAGTATCTTTTCTATTAATCTGATGTAAATTTAGAAATCTGAAGAAGATTACCTTATTAAAATTATTTATCTAATAAAAATACAAAGCCTCTGAGTGAATATGTAATTTTATTCGACTAAGCTGGGGGGTTTTTCATTTTTTCAGCATGGTATTAAACAGGTAAACTTTCAAGATAACCAAATTCTTCACAGTTGAGGTTTCTCTGTAGGTTACCATGCATTTAATAGAAACATTTTCTTTTGTAAAATATATGGAGATTTTACCACCCTGAAAATGACTAAAACAAATAAATACCAGATTTAAGTTTTGATATTGGAAATTCTATCCTAAAAACAAAGAATATTACAAATTTTTTTTCTACTTGATTTGAAAGGAAAAGAGGGTTAAACTACTTAAAACAGATGATGGCTTTTCAATAAATTAAACTAAGAGAAATGAGAGTAAATTAAGAATATATAATTTAAAAACTGGTATACTAAAATTGAATACTCATTATCAATTCACACTATATATGTGCGTGTTTATAATGTTTACAAAAGAGAATGAGTGTTCAATCATTTTTAAAACACTTAATGTTCAGGTTGGCTGTGCAATGAATTGTGAGATATCAAAAGTTCTATAAATTTAATATGGGCCATATTTATTCTTATAAAAATAAGATATCACTAATCCTGTTCTCCAAAAATTAAAGTCAAAGTTCTAGAACTTAATGTAAATGGAATCATGCAATTACTACTCTTTTGTATTTGCCATCTTTTATTTAACATACTGTTGGCGATGCATATATGCTGTTACAGATAAGAATTTCATTTCTCTTTTTATTGCTAGATAATATTCCATTGTATGAGTATACCACAACTTGTTTATTCCACTGTTGATGAACATTCGTGCTGATCCCAATTTTCTGTCCACTACATCACCTTTACAGTGCTATAAACATTCTTACACAAGTCTCTGTGGACCTTTGTTCCCATTTCTCCTGGTTAAATATTTAGGAGGGGAATTGCTGCGTCCAACAACAGACATATGTTTACAAGAATCTGACTAATTTAAGAGTGGTTGTAACATTTTACGGGCTTCCCTGGTGGCTTAGAGGTTAAAGCGTCTGCCTGCAATGTGGGAGACCTGGGTTCGATCCCTGGGTTGGGAAGATCCCCTGGAGAAGGAAATGGCACCCCACTCCAGTATTCTTGCCTGGAGAATCCCATGGACGGAGGAGTCTGGTGGGCTACAGTCCACGGGGTCACAAAGAGGAGTCTGGTGGGCTACAGTCCACGGGGTCACAAAGAGTCAGACACAACTGTGCGGTTTGTATCTGTATAACATTTTGCGCTCCACTAGCAGTATCTAAAAGGTTTGGGTGCTCTACATCTTAACCCAACATGTGACTGTCAGGCGTTTAAATTTTAATCATTACAGTGGATGTGTAGAGAGGTCCTGTCTGGGTGTCAGTATCCATTTCCTGATGATGAATGGCGCTGAACACCTCCTTGTGTCCATTAACTACATGCATGTATCTTTGTGAAGTACCTTTCAAATCTTCAGCCTTTTAAAAAAAATCAGATTCTCTTTTTAATACTGACTTACAGCTGAAGCTCCAATACTTTGGTCACCTGATGTGAAGAGCTGACTCATTGGAAAAGCCCCTGATGCTGGGAAAGAGTAAAGGCAAAAGAGGGCAGCAGTGGATGAGATGGTTGGATGGCATCACTGACTCAATGAACGTGAATGTTAGCAACTCCGGGAGCTGGTGAAGGACAGGGAAGCCTGGTGTGCTACAGTCCATGGGGTCACAAAGTCACATGTGACTTAGCAACTGAACAACAAGACAGAAGTTCTTTAATTATCCTGGATGCCAGTCTTCTGTCAGATTATAAGCTTCACCAGTATTTTCTCCCTATCTGCAACTTGCCTATTTATTGTCTTAAGAGCGTCCTTAGTAAGAGTTTTTAACTCTGATGAAGTTTTTCTTATCTTATGGTTCTACTTCTGTGTCCTGTTTAAGAAATCTCTGCTTATCCAAAGGTCTAGAAGATATTCTCCTAGGTTTTCTTCTAGTACTTTCATAGTTTTAGCTGGTACTTTTGGGTCCACCTTAAATTTGTATAAAGCATGAAGGCATTGTATAAGCCAAGGTCCTCTGTTTTTTACCCATGTGAATATCCATTTCCCCCATATACCATTTGTTGAAGAGTTTCTTTTCTTCAGCTTTGGTGCCTTTGTCAAAAATCAACTGACGATGTAACTGCTGGACCCTCTCCTCTGTTCTCCTGATCTGTCAGTCCTCATGCCAAGACTTTCAAAGTGTTAGTTCTTCAGTCGTGTCCAACTCTGTGATTCCATGGACTGTAGCCTGCCAGGCTCCTCTGCCCATGGAATTCTCCAGGCAAGAATTCTGGAGTGGGTAGCCATTTCCTTCTCCAGGGGACCTTCTCGACCTAGGGATGGAACCTCTCTCTCCTGACTGCAGGCAGATTCTTACGGTCTGAGCCACCAGGGAATTCCCTACTGTCTTAATTATTGTGCTCTGAAATAAGTCTTAAAATCCTCCAAAAATTTTTTTAGATTGCTTTGAATAGTCCAGGTTCTTTACATTTGCATATAAATTTTAGAATTTAATCAGTTTGTCAATTTCCACCAAAAAAAAAAAAAGTCTGCTGGATATTAAATCTGTAAATTAATTTAGGGCAATCAGACATGTTAATGCAGTAACCCAATCCATGATCATAGTATCTCTATCCATTTCCTTAGGTCTTAACTTCCTCCAGTTATATTTTAAGTTTTCAGTGTTAAAATCTTACACATCTTTTGCTAAATTTACTCCTATGTATTTAATATTATAAATGGAATTTACTAAAAATCTCCTTCTCCGTTTGCTGATAGTAGAAATGCAATAGATTTTTGTATATTAATCTTCTACTGATTTTGAATATTAAACTAACTTTGCATTCCTAGACTACTCACTTGATCATGATGTATTATAATTTTTGTATATTGCTAGATTCAATTTGATTATATCTAAAGGATATCTACATCCATGTTAATGAGAGATATGGGTCCATATTTTTTTCTTGCAGTATCTTTAAGGTTTTACATCAGGGTTAAGGTGGTCTTCCCTAGTGGCCTAGTAGTAAAGAATTCACCTGCCAATGCAGGAGATTGGACCCTGGGTCAGGAAGATCTCCTACAGAAGGAAAGGGCAACCCATTCCAGTATTCTTGCCTGGAAAATCCCACGACAGAGGAACCTGGCAGGCCACAGTCCTTGGGGTTGCAAGATAGTCAGATACAACTTAGCAATTAAACAACAATCAGGGTTACGCTAGCCTTATTAGAGGGAATGAAAAGTGTTTCCTTCTCCTCTATATTTGAAAGTCTGTATACTACTGGTTATTATTTCTTCCTTACATGTTTGATATAATTCTCTTGATAACGTCCCACATGTCTAAGGCTCCCTTCATTTTTTTTAAAGTCTTTTTTCACGCTAGTGTTAGTATGAATGCTTTCTACAGTCATATGTTTACTTGAGTTTATTGGTCATGCTTTCCACAAAGTCTAATCTGCTCTTAATTCTATGCATTGGATTTTTCACATCAGATATATTTTTCAGCTCTAAAATTTCCATCTGGTTCTTCTTTCTGTCTTCCATTTCTCTTTCCATTCAGTTCCGTTCAGTCGCTCAGTCGTGTCCCACTCTTTGCAATCCCATGAATCACAGCACACCAGGCCTCGCTGTCAATCACCAACTCCTGGAGTTCACTCAAACCCAAGTCCATCGAGTCAGTGATGCCATCCAGCCATCTCATAGCATATTGGGCATCTACCATATTCATATTTTCTTTTTGATACATAATATGAATGTATCTTTAATAGCCATTTATCCTTGTGTGCTAATTCTAGCATATGTCAATTGAGTCTGTTTCTATTGACTAATTTTTCTCCTGGTTGAATATCAAATTTTTTGCTTCCTGGTTGTCGAATACAAATTTTTTTTATTAGGTGCTGAACACCATGAACATTATACTGCATGTCTGGAATTTGTTGTCTTCCTTTTAATAAGTGTAGGGCTTCGTTCTGGCAGGTAATTAAGTTACTTGCAAATCAGCATGATCCTCTAGAGCTTTGTTAGAAAGATTCTAAAACTTTATTTTTTATTTTTTTTAAATTTATTTATTATTTTTTCAGTGGGTTTTGTCATACATTGACATGAATCAGCAATAGATTTACACGTATTCCCCATCCCGATCCCCCCTCCCACCTCCCTCTCCACCCGATTCCTCTGCGTCTTCCCAGTGCACCAGGCCCGAGCACTTGTCTCATGCATCCCACCTGGGCTGGTGACCTGTTTCACCATAGATAATATACATGCTGTTCTTTCACAATATCCCACCCTCACCTTCTCCCACAGAGTTCAAAAGTCTGTTCTGTACTTCTGTGTCTCTTTTTCTGTTTTGCATAAAGGGTTGTCGTTACCATCTTTCTAAATTCCATCTTTCTAAATTCCATGTGTTAGTATGCTGTAATGTTCCTTATCTTTCTGGCTTACTTCACTCTGTATAATGGGCTCCAGTTTCATCCATCTCATTAGGACTGATTCAAATGAATTCTTTTTAACGGCTGAGTAATATTCCATGGTGTATATGTACCACAGCTTCCTTATCCATTCATCTGCTGATGGGCATCTAGGTTGCTTCCATGTCCTGGCTATTATAAACAGTGCTGTGATGAACATTGGGGTGCACGTGTCTCTTTCAGATCTGGTTTCCTCAGTGTGTATGCCCAGAAGTGGGATTGCTGGGTCATATGGCAGTTCTATTTCCAGTTTTTTTAAGAAATCTCCACACTGTTCTCCATAGCGGCTGTACTAGTTTGCATTCCCACCAACAGTGTAAGAGGGTTCCCTTTTCTCCACACCCTCTCCAGCATTTATTGCTTGTAGACTTTTGGATAGCAGCCATCCTGACTGGCGTGTAATGGTACCTCATTGTGGTTTTGATTTGCATTTCTCTGATAATGAGTGATGTTGAGCATCTTTTCATGTGTTTGTTAGCCATCTGTATGTCTTCTTTGGAGAAATGTCTGTTTAGTTCTTTGGCCCATTTTTTGATTGGGTCATTTATTTTTCTGGAATTGAGCTGCAGGAGTTGCTTGTATATTTTTGAGATTAATCCTTTGTCTGTTTCTTCATTTGCTATTATTTTCTCCCAATCTGAGGGCTGTCTTTTCACCTTACTTATAGTTTCCTTTGTTGTGCAAAAGCTTTTAAGTTTCATTAGGTCCCATTTGTTTATTTTTGCTTTTATTTCCAATATTCTGGGAGGTGGGTCATAGAGGATCCTGCTGTGATTTATGTCGGAGAGTGTTTTGCCTATGTTCTCCTCTAGGAGTTTTATAGTTTCTGGTCTTACATTTAGATCTTTAATCCATTTTGAGTTTATTTTTGTGTATGGTGTTAGAAAGTGTTCTAGTTTCATTCTTTTACAAGTGGTTGACCAGTTTTCCCAGCACCACTTGTTAAAGAGGTTGTCTTTTTTCCATTGTATATCCTTGCCTCCTTTGTCAAAGATAAGGTGTCCATAGGTTCGTGGATTTATCTCTGGGCTTTCTATTCTGTTCCATTGATCTATATTTCTGTCTTTGTGCCAGTACCATACTGTCTTGATGACTGTGGCTTTGTAGTAGAGTCTGAAGTCAGGCAGGTTGATTCCTCCAGTTCCATTCTTCTTTCTCAAGATTACTTTGGCTATTCGAGGTTTTTTGTATTTCCATACAAATTGTGAAATTCTTTGGTCTAGTTCTGTGAAAAATACCGTTGGTAGCTTGATAGGGATTGCATTGAATCTATAGATTGCTTTGGGTAGAATAGCCATTTTGACAATATTGATTCTTCCAATCCATGAACACGGTATGTTTCTCCATCTGTTTGTGTCCTCTTTGATTTCTTTCATCAGTGTTTTATAGTTTTCTATGTATAGGTCTTTTGTTTCTTTAGGTAGATATACTCCTAAGTATTTTATTCTTTTTGTTGCAATGGTGAATGGTATTGTTTCCTTAATTTCTCTTTCTGTTTTTTCATTGTTAGTATATAGGAATGCAAGGGATTTCTGTGTGTTAATTTTATATCCTGCAACTTTACTATATTCATTGATTAGCTCTAGTAATTTTCTGGAAGAGTCTTTAGGGTTTTCTATGTAGAGGATCATGTCATCTGCAAACAGCGAGAGTTTCACTTCTTCTTTTCCTATCTGGATTCCTTTTACTTCTTTTTCAGCTCTGATTGCTGTGGCCAAAACTTCCAACACTATGTTGAATAGTAGTGGTGAGAGTGGGCACCCTTGTCTTGTTCCTGATTTCAGGGGAAATGCTTTCAATTTTTCACCATTGAGGGTGATGCTTGCTGTGGGTTTGTCATATATAGCTTTTATTATGTTGAGGTATGTTCCTTCTATTCCTGCTTTCTGGAGAGTTTTAATCATGAATGGGTGTTGAATTTTGTCAAAGGCTTTCTCTGCATCTATTGAGATAATCATATGGTTTTTATCTTTCAATTTGTTAATGTGGTGTATTACACTGATTGATTTGCGGATATTAAAGAATCCTTGCATTCCTGGGATAAAGCCCACTTGGTCGTGGTGTATGATTTTTTTAATATGTTGTTGGATTCTGTTTGCTAGAATTTTGTTAAGGATTTTTGCATCTATGTTCATCAGTGATATTGGCCTGTAGTTTTCTTTTTTTGTGGCATCTTTGTCTGGTTTTGGAATTAGGGTGATGGTGGCCTCATAGAATGAGTTTGGAAGTTTACCTTCTTCTGCAATTTTCTGGAAGAGTATGAGTAAGATAGGTGTTAGCTCTTCTCTAAATTTTTGGTAGAATTCAGCTGTGAAGCCATCTGGTCCTGGGCTGTTGTTTGCTGGAAGATTTCTGATTACAGTTTCGATTTCCTTGCTTGTGATGGGTCTGTTAAGATCTTCTATTTCTTCCTGGTTCAGTTTTGGAAAGTTATACTTTTCTAAGAATTTGTCCATTTCATCCAAGTTGTCCATTTTATTGGCATAGAGCTGCTGGCAGTAGTCTCTTATGATCCTTTGTATTTCAGTGTTGTCTCTTGTGACCTCTCCATTTTCATTTCTAATTTTGTTAATTTGGTTCTTCTCTCTTTGCTTCTTAATGAGTCTTGCTAACGGTTTGTCAATTTTGTTTATTTTTTCAAAAAACCAGCTTTTAGCTTTGTTGATTTTTGCTATGGTCTCTTTAGTTTCTTTTGCATTTATTTCTGCCCTAATTTTTAAGATTTCTTTCCTTCTGCTAACCCTGGGGTTCTTCATTTCTTCCTTCTCTAATTGCTTTAGGTGTAGAGTTAGGTTATTTATTTGGCTTTTTTCTTGTTTCTTGATGTAAGCCTGTAATGCTATGAACCTTCCCCTTAGCACTGCTTTTACAGTGTCCCATAGGTTTTGGGTTGTTGTGTTTTCATTTTCATTCATTTCTATGCATATTTTGATTTCTTTTTTGATTTCTTCTATGATTTGTTGGTTATTCAGAAGCGTGTTATTTAGCCTCCATATGTTTGAAGTTTTAACAATTTTTTTCCTGTAATTGAGATCTAATCTTACTGCACTGTGGTCAGAAAAGATGACTGGAATGATTTCAATTTTTTTGAATTTTCCAAGACCAGATTTATGGCCCAGGATGTGATCTATTCTGGAGAAGGTTCCGTGTGCACTTGAGAAAAAGGTGAAGTTGATTGTTTTGGGGTGAAATGTCCTATAGATATCAATTAGGTCTAGCTGGTCCATTGTGTCATTCAAGGTTTGTGTTTCCTTGTTAATTTTCTGTTTAGTTGATCTATCCATAGTTGTGAGTGGGGTATTAAAGTCTCCCACTATTATTGTGTTACTATTAATTTCCTCTTTCATACTCGTTAGCGTTTGCCGTACATATTGCGGTGCTCCTATGTTGGGTGCATATATATTTATAATTGTTATATCTTCTTCTTGGATTGATCCTTTGATCATTATGTAGTGTCCTTCTTTGTCTCTTTTCACATCCTTTATTTGAAAGTCTATTTTATCTGATATGAGTATTGCGACTCCTGCTTTCTTTTGGTCTCCGTTTGCGTGAAATATTTTTTTCCAGCCCTTCACTTTTAGTCTGTATGTGTCTCTTGTTTTGAGGTGGGTCTCTTGTAGACAGCATATATAGGGGTCTTGTTTTTGTATCCATTCAGCCAATCTTTGTCTTTTGGTTGGGGCGTTCAACCCATTTACATTTAAGGTGATTATTGATAGGTGTGGTCCCGTTGCCATTTACTTTGTTGTTTTGGGTTCACGTTTATACAACCTTTCTGCATTTCCTATCTAGAGAAGATCCTTTAGCATTTGTTGAAGAGCTGGTTTGGTGGTAGAAAGGTTCTAAAACTTTACAACTAAGATAATTTAGCCCTACTACCAAAGTCTAAGCCTTCTGTTGGCCTGGGTAATCAGTCAGAACTTTCAACCTTAGAATGTCAGCACTTAATCCAAGCCCTTTGTGAACTCTAGGGATTACTCAGGTTAATGTTCCCTGCTGGCTCTTTGCCTAGTCTCATGGTGCTTTACCTGATACACGTGCAACAAAACCTCAGCCAAGATTCAACTCAAGGAAAACCCTACGTAGACTCCTGCAGCTTTTTGTCTGCATGGCTCCCTCATCTGTGTAATCTGCCTTGTAATTTCTAGCCACCTCAGACTCACTGAACCCTAATTTCTACCTTCTCAACTCAATGACGGGTAACCCACCCTGCTCCATTATCCCAAAAGTGCCTCCAAGCAAAAAATCAGAGAGATCATAGAGTTTAATTCACCTGTTCCCCTTCCTCAGGGATCACAGTCTTGCACTGCGAATGTCCAATGTTTTAAAATATTGTTAAATATACTTTGTATAGTTTTTTAGCTGTTTATACCAAAAGACTAAGTCTAGTCCCCATGTGTCCTTCATGGCTGGAAACATAAGCTATGTACATATGTTCTGCAACTTGATTTTTCAGTCATATGGTTATTATTCCAGATCAATACATAGCTATCTACCACATGCTTTTATTTATCTATTGGCTGTGCCACTTGGCATGTGGGATCTTGGTTCCCCAACCAGGGATCAAATCCGTGACCCTTGCAGTGAAAGCATGGAGTTTTAACCACTGGAATGCAATGCAAGTCCCCCTACCACATGCTTTTAAACCCTTAAATAGTATTTCAGAGTATGGACACTTAAAAATTGTCTTCAATGTTTTAAGTAGCAACTAATACTAAAGTTAATATGTACCATTTTTACATTTTAATTTTCTTATGTTCACACAAACTGAAAACAAAAGAGGTACTGTGTGTTATATATTTCTCTCTCACCTACCTCCCCCCCACTCAACAGGCAAAATATTATATAAATAGTAGTTATTAATTACTGAGTATAAAAATTTAAGAAAATGATTGTTAGTACTAATACCAAGTGTCTGTACTTTTTCCTTATGTTAAAAAAATTTTTTTAAAATATTTATTTATTTGGCTGCACCAGGTCTTGGGTGCCACTCATGGGATCCTTGATCTTCTCTGCGGCATGTGGGATCTTTAGCTGCAATGTGATAACTCTTAGTTGTGGCAAGCGGGATCTGCTTTCCTGACTAGGGATTGAACCTGAGCCCCATGCATTGAGAGTGTGGAGTCTTAGCTACTGGACCACCAGGAAAGTCCCTAATTTTTTCTTTACTTTTACAAAAGGTTCTCATCTATCTGACAGTGAGTTACATGAGTTCTCAGATTTAATTTCTATTAAAATTGCTCTCCCTGCTCCTTACCATTTTATTATTAATTTCAACTTTGTCTTAAATATTCTTACTGTATGTATCTGTGTCTTTTGTTATAAGTTCTCCCAAATCATTCTTATATAACGGGAGGATAAACAAATAAAAACTAAAAAGGTTTTAACAGGCCACATTTTTTAAAATGTGAAATGATATACAAGTAGGAATGTTGTATTCTTAAAAAAAGGCTTAGATTTGTAGTACTCAAAATTTGAATTAAAGGGAGTCTAAGAAGTTATTTTAATTTTATAAAAATTATTTTTCATTTGTAAATTCAAGGAAAAAAATCAAAATACTAGTTTATTGTGAAGATCATTTTAATTCATCAATCACATGTGACTATTTTATATGTTTACTCAAACATATCCACTGGCTCTTATAAGAACTCATATTCTTAAATCAAATTTCTATTTAATGTAAGAATCACTTTTGCAAAAGCCTCTGCCCAAACATCTAGTATCTGATGATCTTATACTTCATTGTTAAAAGCTTTTAAAGCATAACAATCAGTTTTCAAAGACTATGATCATACTTCTTTGTATGTCATCATTCAAAAGTAAAACACCTTTCATTTTCTTTTACAACCCAACTGTAGGAATCATTCAGTTTTTAAAATGTCAACTTTTAGACTAAAATCTCAAAAAATATTACTTTAAATTAATAAGAAAGCTTTTACCCCTCACCTGGTTACAAGTATCAGATAAAGAGTGTATCGCTTCTGAAAACATGCTTGCTGAACCCGTATAAATCCAAGCAAGAAATTTGAAGAAGCAGTTTAATCCATTGCTAGGAGAGAAAGAAAAGATAATTTAGCACAGGTTTAGATAAAAACTCCCACCAAAAGCTTATTTATACATACACACACACAAGATTTTGTTCAAAGTAAATTAAAACAGATTTCTAGTTTACTATGCTTTAGGCAAGAGTATAAATTTGAAGAATATAGATTATGGTTTCACTAAATATTTAAATGAAAGGGGCATGATATGTGCAAACAAATTACTTAAGTACATTTTAAGAACTGATGAGAAAAGAGGGTGTTCTACATTTGGACAAAATGGACTTAGAAAGGAAGCTGTGTCTTAGGTAGGTGAAAGAGGATCGCACGTGATGTTGTTGAGCAGGTCACTGTCAAAGACACGACGCTGCTGAAGGTCAGGTTATTTAATCAGGCAGATGCGAAAGGTGAGAACAAAGCCAGACCAAGCAGTCTGGGTCATACTGGAAGATCACACATGCGAAAACAAACCCGGCTATCTCCTGAGGAAGCTAGCTGTGCTCAGATTCTAACAATAACAACTAGTATCATTTATCTCAGACACTAAGCCACTTATTATGTTTTACTGTAACTATTATACAAATACTAATATGTAATAACACCCTCATTTTATAAATGAGCAAACGGGGGCAGGGGGTTCCCCGGTGCTCCAGTGGCTGAGACTCTGCACTCCCAATGCAGGAGACCTGGCTTTGACCCCTGGTCAGGGACTCCTATATGCAGCAACTAAGAGTTTGCATGCTGCGACTAAAAGGTCCCACAGCTGCAACTAAGATCCAGTGCAGCCAAATAAATAAATAAATAATTTTCAAGTAAATAAATAAAAATAAATGAGGATCTATACATCCCCTTCCAGCTACCCTTTACTCCTCTCCTCTTCATATAATTTCTTGAAAGAATTGTATCTGCTCTTGCTGTCTCAGTTTTCCTCATTCTGTATTTGGTCTTCAATCCACTAAACAATGGCTTCTGCCACCAACACCTCATAAGATTGTTCTTAACCATATACTGTTTCTTGCTATTAAATTCCTGAAAACATTTTTAATATTTTCTTTAATCTTACAGAAGCATTTGCCACTATCTTCTTATAACACTGTCCTTCTTGATTTCTACCAGCCTCCTGGTTTTCTTCCTACCTTTCTCGTTACTCTTCCTCAGTCTCTTTTGCAGGCTTTTTTTTTTCTTCTACCAATTTCTTAAATGTGAGCATTCTTCAAGGCTTATTCAGGAGTGCTTTTCCTTCCTCATACATTATAATGCATATACACAAACATTCTCCAGGTGATCCAAAGTATTCCTATGGCTTTAATTATTACCTATATACTAATAACTCTCTATTCTTTATCTCTAATTCAGATCTTCCTGAGCTTCAAACCAATATATATTAAAAATAATAATCATCAAGTGCATATTATGTAACAGAAACGATGCTAAGCAGTATACATACCCTACATCACTTTCCTCAAATATAAAAAGCTTTAGCTGCTAATCCCACTTTACAGACAAAAACAATTATTTCTGTTGACCAGCTCTACTTGGGCGCCCTATAAATACCTCAGACTCAAAAAGGAACCCGTTACTTTCTTCGCTCCCGCCCTGACTCTTCCTCCCAGTGCTCCTTTTTCCTCAGCGACAGTACAGCATCTACCCAAGCGTCCAAGTCAGAAGCCTGGGCGCCGTCACTGACCAGTGCTCCTCAATGCTTTCTGAACCTAGCCAGGTCTCTCCATCCCTATTACCACTATCTGTGCTGTATTATCATAAACGACTTTAAGTCTAGGGCCCCTCCAGTCCTTGACGATGAGAATTACCTATTTTACCTTTATGTTTCCAGACTACATCAAAATTCCAGACACAGGTAGTATGTGTATTTTAGAAATAAAAGCACAAACTAATGAACTACAAATTAATGCTCTTAAATAATCATCCTAAAATAGATTACTCAGTACAATAGATTAAAAGGTAGGCAAAATAATAGAGATCAAGACGACAGAGGAGAAAAGAGGCAAAGGCATCAGTTATGCTCTAACAGGGCTAAATGGGAGAAAAATAAAGAGGGCAGATGCTCTTCAGTAGCCACAGTGCAGCCTGGTTTACTCTGAATGTAACTTTGGCCAACTCAAGTTTTTAAAAAGATTTCTATAAACACCAATGAAAATAGAAGAAAAATTTTCAGATAGCACCTTTATCTAGATACGAAGTAATAAATGTATACATTCATATATATACATTAAAAACATAATTAAATTCTAAAAATTTAGAATTAAATTTTAATTATTTAATTATTTTTAAAAAATTCTATTTTTAAAGGTTTATTTTTCAGTACTTACATGCAAATGGCAACCATCACCACTTTGCCTGGCCCCTTTAAAAAAATTGATGCCGTTCTAGAACGTGGCTATAAAAACCAAACAAAAAGAAAAAAAACTCTTAACATTTCCCAAAAAGGCACTATGACGATATATATACGACTCTGACACACCAGAAAATATCTTCTCTATCAATGCCTCTTCACTACTGGATTTACTTATTTCTTTTTCTCTAGACTTTCCTCTTTAAATTGTGTGAAGATGGAAATTGAAAGTGCATGTAGATCCTTTTCCAGAATGTTGTTTATTTATTTCCTTGTAATTCATTTACTGTCTACTCCCAGAAAAATTCTGAGTTGGTTACATTAAAAAACAGAAATAGTGATAAAAATATACTGAACTGAAATAACCTAAAATTTTGCATTTGTTGAGTAACTTAACTTTTAAAACAAGAACAGCCAAAGCTAGTAAGCCTGTTGCCCTCATTTAACTCCTGACTATTCTCTAAAGACTGAAGCCCTCAAATGGTAACACTGTGTTTATTTAGTTCCAGAATTGAACAAAACAAAGGGAAATCAAACAGGGAGAGAAGTATTCAGGAGAATATTTTCCTTCGGGTTAAATACCCTTTGGCTACTCCTTGAATTTATACTTTCCCTGTTTCTTTTCCTGCTCTTTCCTCTCCCCTATGCTATCACATGTCACCGTAACCTCTCTAAGCTGTACCCATCTCCTTCCCCATCTGGCTGAGGGCTACCCTTCTATGTGAAGCCTTCCTTGATCCCCAGAGAATACTCACGCTGCTCCACACTTGCTGTTGTAGTTCACCTTTCCACTAAAGCAAGTCATGCATTCTGCCTTACGTAATTTACTCACGAAGTATTTACTGTGCACGCACTACGTACCTGGCAGAGTTCTAGGTGCTGGAGCACCGGAGGAAGCAGCACTCCCTGCCTCCTCAGACCTCCCTGTCTAGCACAGCAAGGGGGGAAGAGACCCGTCACACCTGAGAGTGGTGGATACCATCCAGAAAATAAGAGACGGAGAGAGCAGCGCTGGGGCGAGACGGGAGGGCTGCTTGGCTACAGCACTAGGGAAAGGAGTTCCGCGATGGGAGGAAGCAGCCAGGGAAAATCTGGGGGAGAGTTTTCGGCGGAGCACACAGCGCATTCAAACATTCTGAGGGAAGTCAGTTTTGTGTGAAGAAAGGATAAAAACAAGGCTGATGTGGCATTAGGGGAGCAAAATGCTTTTCCTTTTATTTTGCACTCTGATAATGCTTTGCAGTCAGGTCTGCAGGTTAGGGTTTAAAAAGCACCTACTAAGCTCCTGTGGACAGCAGAGCAAAAGAGGGAGCTGCAAGCTCTAAAGTGATACATCTATCAAGTCTGACCATGGTTCCAGATTTCTGAGTAATGCCACTCACTGATAAACAAAAACCAGTGTGTGTGCATTTTACTACAATGAGAATATACCATATCCTTTGGTTAGTACAGGAAAAAGAAAAAAATGAAATTGTTATAGGAACAGTAGAATATGAAAACATGCTACTTAAGGTAGAAGGTGAGAAAGATTTCTTTAGAAGAAAGTCTTGAAAATTTATGGAATAAACAAGACAGACAGGGAAGGAAAATGCGATTTTTAAACCATAACAGAATGTTTTAACAAGGAAAAAGAGATTCACTGAGCTCAAATTGCTCTGAAAGAAGGTTGCAGATAGAATTCCCTGACAGTTCAATGGTTAGGACTGGGCTCTTCCACTGCTGGAGTCCTGGAGAACTAAGATTATGTAAGCCTCATGGCACAGCCAAAAAAAAAAAAAAAAAAGAGAGAGAGAAAGAAAGTTGTAGAAAAGGTGAAAATCTGTTGGTAAAATTAGGTCAGAAATAGCGACAAGGTCCAAGGAAATCTATAAGCAAGAGAAGCAAAATCTCAAAAAGCAACAGGTCCATAGTAGGCAGATGGATAGATTTCAGAGGACTAGGAGGAAAATCAGCATAAAATATTCAAAGGGCTACAGGTGATTTCAAACTGACACTATCATTTCAATCCCAGGTGGTACAAGTGGTAAAGAGTTCACTTGCCTTGCAGGAGATGCAAGAAACTTGGGTTCGATCCCTAGCTCGGGAAGATCCCCTGGAATAGGAAGTGGCCACCCACTCCAGTATGCTGAAAGACTATCCCAAGAAATTCAGAGAATTAGGATTAGAAGGAAAGGCACAAAAAAGTAGCAATATTATTAAAGGGAAAATGTATTAAAGGGATAAGAAATGGTATCAATTAGAACACTGAGCATTGAGAGAGTGCTTGTGCCAAACCTAAAATATAGTGAGTTCATATATTTCACTATTGGAGCTCCCATAAAATGAAGAATATAATGGAGAAAGAAGTGTCTGGATCAGAGAGAAACAAGGATCCAAAGTAGGTGGGTGAGAAGGAGGTTCAAGAGGGAGGGGACACGTTTATACATATGGCTGATTCACTGATGTACAGCAGAAGCTGACACATTGAGAAGCAATCATACTCATAAATAAATAATAAAAAGACCAAAAAAAAAAAAGTAAAGAAGGTATTTTTACTCCAGGAGACACGAATAATCCCGTTATGTTTTAGAGAAGGAAACCAGCCATCTTTAGTGAGACGGTGAGTGTTCCTAGGAGGAATATGGAAACAGTAGGAAATTAAATACTAAAGTCTTATTCTATTACTATTTTTAAAGAAGGTATAATAGAAATTTAGAAATTTTATACAAAATCTGTAACATTTCAAGGCTGATGAGTATTAATCTTCAAAAGGGCTCTACATGACACAGATTTCAGAAGTCAACAGCTGCTATTCAAAAATCCGGTGCTGATGATCCTCCATGCAAAAAAGGTGTAAAGCTAGCAGGAAGTCTTCCCAGGAGGCAGACCTCACCAGCCTAAATTACTCCATAGCAAGAGGCAGGGCAGAGGCTGTCAAGGCATAGAAGTGACTCACACGACATACAAAAGCCCTACCACTGAAGAGAATCCAGGTCTTCAGTGCAGCACTAGGGTGCCAGAAACGCAGGGCTCACAAGGGAAATGGAAATTAAGAGGCTTTGAATAAGATGACTGGGAAAGAAAAGAACATCAAATAAGGTATGACTAGAGTTGTCATCATTGCTAATTTCTAAATTTTCCAAGAAGGAAGCAAGAGACTCAAATTTAAGTCAGAAGAAAAGAGACAATTTGCAAAGCTAGCCCTTTCTCCAGGTACGGTGCTCACTTCTTGACAGGAGACACCTCCAGCTCAATTTAAATGCAAGGCGGACTCTGAACATGACTACGTGGCATCGTGGAAGTGTCGGTGGCTTTGATAAGAGCTCTTGGGAATCCAAGTCCGATGAAGGACTTAGGAGAAAATAAGAAGTGGACAGTAAAGGTACGCTTCCTATACTGATCCCAATATTAATTTCCTTCTGTTAGGAAGGAAAATAAGAGTATTCTGGCACACTTGAAGATAAGGTAGTAAATTTGGTGATGCAAAGATAAGGTATTTTTTTTAGCAGATTAGATCTACCTTGGAATAGGATCACAGACATGCTAGATTTTCATCATGGACAGATACTAGGATTTTCTGTGAAACACATACTCAACATAACATTAAAAGAAAAATATTCTTACCTTAGTATTTCCCAGAAAGTCTCTATATTCTCTCAGTATTTTTTGGTTTCTAAATAGCCCTATAAAAAAAGAATTATGCAATACATTTAGCTCATACATATTCTTATCCTTTCACATTTTAGATTAACACAATTATTCTAAGACTATGTTAAACAGTCTTCTCCCAGATACAAACAAAAATATCAGGTGATGGTAAGAAATCTGAATTTGCAACTTGATTAAAAAATGGGCTAAGGACGTGGATAGACTTTTCTCCAAAGATGATATACAGCTGGCCAATAAGCATATGAAAAGATGCTCAGATCACTAATCATCAGAGAAATGCAAATCAAAACCACAATGAGGTATCACTTCACAGCCATTAGAATGGCTACTACCACAAAACAAAAACAAAGAGAAAAAGAAAATAACAAGTGTAAGCAAGGAATGCAGAAAAATTGGAGATCTTGACTATACTGGTAGGATTATAAAATATTGCAAATGCTATGGAAAATAATATAGAAGTTCCTCAAAAAATTAAAAACTATCATATGATTTAGTAATACCACTTCTGGGTATATATCCAAAAAAAAAATGAAGGCACTGTCTCAAAGAGGTTATTTTCACACCCTAATTTATAGCAGCACCATTCACAATGGGCAAGTGAAAGCAACCACAACGTCCATGGACAAATAAATGCTGAACAATGCGGTATATAAATACAATGGAAATCCTGTCACACGGATGAACCTTGAGGACATTATGCTAAGTGAGGTAACTCAGTCAAAAAGACAAACACTGTATGACTCCATTTAAATGTGGTATCTACAGGAGGTAGATTCACAGAAACAGAAAGAAGAGCAGTTACCAGGGGCTAGAGGGACAGGAGAACTGTCCGACAAGTACAGTTTCAGGGCAGCAAGATGAGTTATTTAAGCCTGATAAAAGAACCAACTCTCCACCTTTAGCTCAAAGTTTAAAAATAAGGAAAAAATATTTTATTAGTGTGCCTTCTCAAATTCTGTACTTTAAGTATGTCCTCTAATATATGTACAAGGCTATTCACAGCATTATTATTTTAACAGTAAAAGACTGGAAATGACCTAGGTGAAAATGACTGAATAAACTATGGTGCACCCACCAAAATGGAGTATTGTAAAAGAAATGAAGAAACCTCTCCATTTCCTGCTATGGAATGTTCTCTGGGACATATAATCAAGCTAAAAAAAACAAGCACAGACAGTACATAGACTATGCCTTATTTATGAAAAGGAGGGTCTAAATTACCAGTATATATGCTACTTTAGTAAAAATAACACTCAAACTAATTTTTTAAACAATTACCTATGCTAGAGGGAGGGAGAAGGGTGGGGAAGACAGGGATGGAAGCTAAACTTCTCTAAAGTACTTTGTGTTTAAAGTATTTGAGGTGACTTTGGAACCATATAAATGTTTTACAGAACTATAAAATAAAAATAAATCAAATTTCTTAAAATCAGAAGCAAAACGAAACAAACGAACCTATTTTTATATCTAGTAGATGGTTTATCCATACAGTGAGAAATTACAAGTGACTTTAAAACGTAGGCATTTGACTGTATATCCCCAGTGAGATAGTCAGTAAAGACAAAAAGAAAAACAGAAATCTTAAATCACCTTACTAGCAGGAATACTGAGACTGATAGTTTGAGACAACACTGTATTCTCTCTATAAGTGTGTGTACATACATATAAGAACAAATAAAAAATGTAATTAATGATGTTAATGAATTAAGAAATAAGATTTTCAGAGTAAGAGATACAAAAGGAAAAAAGGCGGGGGGGGGGGGGGGAGTAAGCTTATCAAAATAACCTACATATTTTCTCTTAAGAAACAAAAAGTATTTCCTAACTCTGTCCACTGAAAATACCTCAAAAATATATCAACCTATTAAAAAAAATTGAGTACCCCTAATGCCCACAGGTCTCTAAATTTTATTTCCTGTTAAGAGGAAAAGGGGCTCCTACTATAAATGCTGATTACTAATCTGGGGCAGGGTAGTGGTTACTGGAGGGGAAGGAGCAGGGTTGAGGGAAAAATGAGTGAAATGGATCAACTGTGTGGTACCAGACGGAAACTAAATTTTTGGTGGTGATCAAGCTGTAGGGTAAACAGAAATAGAACATATAATGTTATGTAAACCAATGTGACCTCAGTAAAAAGTAAATAAAAAAAAAAAAGAAAGTAAACATTTCATTCTTGTAGATTTAAGTGCAGGTCTCTTTAGCTTATCTGTGAATATAAAGATATTAAACAGCTGTTTGCTTCTTCTGAGAGGCCAAAACCCCTTAGAAACTAGGGTTCACTTTTAGAACAGGTACAACCTTCAAATCAGACCCTGTTTTAATATTCATATGTCTTACAGAAATGACAAATTAGCTTTGCTTGCTCTCACGATCTTTAAAAAGCTATAGAGAGGAAAACAAATAGATACCGTTCTTATAAAATAATTAAACCCCAAAACGAAAACTGGCATTTGCTAGAACCAACAAAGCCAAACACAAGAGATAGGCAACCACTAGGCGAGGATATCGTTATTATAGACACAGATCTCATTTACAAGTTGCTTTTCAGTTAACTCAGCTTTAAACTGAATATACTTACTTTCTCTATATTCTATTTCTGCTTCCTTACGAAGTTTTTTCTCTCTGGCAAGAGCTTCAGGGCTTCCCCAAACTTCCAAAGATCTATATACACACACATGGCCACCATTCAATAATACAATATTAATGACTTCATGAAAATCATATTTAAATCTAGATAACTAAAAGTATATGAAAATTTAACAAACCATAGGTCCTTTAGGAAAAATATAAAGCACTTAAGAAACTTTTCTAAATTAAATCTACACAATAAGAATAAATTCAACAGCAAATTTTCTAAAAAAAAACTGATATTTTCTTTGCTAATTAATACATACTAGTAACTCTCAAACAAATCTGCAAATGTAAAAATATTCTGCTTTTGGATTTTCCTGGTGGTCCAGTAGCTAAGACTCCGTGTGCTCCCAATGCAGGCGGCCTAGGTTTGACCCCTGGTTGGGAAACTAGATCCCTCAAGCTGCAACAAAGAGCTCATATGCCACAACTAAAGAGTTCGCATGCTGCAACTAAAGATTCTGGATGCTGCAACTAAAGATTCTGGATGCTACAACTAAAGATCCCGCATGTCGCAAAGCAAATCAAAGATCCTGCGTGTCACAATTAAGACCTGGTGCGGCCAAATAAATAAGTAAAAGTAAATACTTTAAAAAATATGTATATATTCTGCTTTTAAAACATATCATTTTAAAAATTCTGAGTCTGTCTAGATGGGTTTCTATTAATTCCAAATTCAGCTTATATTTTATCCTAAAAGAACTATGTTCTTACTTTGCCTCCACATCTGATCTCAAGTATACAGTAAAGGACTCGGTATCTTCATGAGGACTTCGTCGTCTGATTTTTCGTAGTTGTTCCAGATCACTGAAGAAAGAAATATGTTGAATTTATTCAGAGAAGGTTCATATAGTTCAGGATTATTAAGGGCAGATAAAAACCACTAACTAAGCCTTATTTTAATAGCTAAAGCTGGATAGCCTGTAAAAATCAATTTAAAGATGACATTTTGTACATAAAAGTGGTTTAGAAAGAGTTGAAAAACTAAGAATTGCTCTTGACTCAATATAGATACCATAATATAGTATGCAGTGAGTCAAATCCTTTATGAGTGCTTGTCCTTTATCTGCTATGGATACACCACTGCAATATCTGATGTATGAAGAAAAAAAAAGTAGAAAGAACAGAGATTAGAGTATTACTCCTCTATTTGAGAATGTAAACTTAATATTTACAGTCATTTGTTTACATCCAGATTAATTGTCATTGTTCAGCCACTAAGTCGTATCCAACTCTTTGCAAGCCCATGAACTGCAGCATGCCAGGCTTCCCTGTCCTTCAACTATCTCCCTGAGTTTGCTCAAACTCATGTCCAGACTAATACTAAGTGGTAATATCATTCATAGGTATCAATTTATAAAGAGTATATGTCAATTTCATGCTATTTAATTATTTTCCTTTCTCTTAAATTCTGAAAGGTTGATACATGCATCAAGTCACTCTGCTAAAGTCTTTCTAAATTTGATCATTGGTCTTCCTAAGGAAATTTTGTAATAGCAACAAAAGACCTATGAACAAAAATTTTAGGAATTCCCTAGTGGCCTAGTGGTTAGGATCCCAGCTTTCTTGCTGTGGCCTAGGATCAATGCCAGGGAACTAAAATGTTGTAAGCCATGTGCTGCAGCCAAAAAATAAAAAAATAAAAGTCTAGATCAGGTAGCAAAAGATACGTATTCTGGTTCGGCTCTGTCACTGACTCACTAAATAAACCAGGTCATTGCTAACATCTTTCCATATTTCCTGGCCTATAATATGGAGATAGCTATACCTAACCTACTTTACTCACAAAGTTTTTGTATGGGAAACAAAGTATAGTTTTATATCATTATTATAATTGGTTGTTGTTTCAATACTTACAGAAGATGTAAAACTGATTATAGGAACCCTATTTATTGATATTATACCATATGCTACCCACTCCAGTATTCTGGCCTGGAGAATTCCATGGACTGTATAGTCCGTGGGATCGCAGAGAGTCAGACACGACTGAGGGACTCTAACTTTATACTCTAGAAGGTGTGCCATGGTGGGGGTGGTGGAGGGAGAGCCTAGATCATCTGTGTCTAAACTGCCAAGAAATCTTCCCCTTAAACATATAGCTTTCCTAGATAAACACACAAAAGTGGGGAAAACATTTAAATCTGTAAAAAATATACCTCAATAAATCTCTTCAGTTAGAAGAAAATAATAAGATACCAGAAAGAAGCAAAATAATTTGCACTCAACACAAACCACAGCTGAAATGTGAACACAGACATAATGAAACTGCTCTACCAAAAACCCCCAAACGTTAAAGCTATACTAACATACAAATACTCTTATTGCTAATCTGCTACATATTAACAACAGAACTCCTAAGGTTCTTGTATGACACATAGATTTTTGAAGAACCTGCTTTTTTGAGTTAAAGGAGCCAAGAAAGACTGAATTGCTCAAGCTGGAGCAGTCTTCGGTTTAATAAGCTAACAATTTTAACATTTTTTAAAAATATTCTTAACTGAATAAAAATATTTCTTCAATTTAGGAAGGAACCATAGTAAAGTTTCCACATTGGTGGTAGCTGTTAACAAATTCTAGGAAGTAACTGGTTATTTAGATTAGATAGAACAAACCACTACATTTTAAAAAAAATTACCGTACCTGGATTTGAGGCAGAACTCATTCATTGCTCTGACTCCAGTGATGAAATTATTCTGAGTATACTTTGGTCCATATTCCCTCTTTTTAAGAACTGCTTTGACTAAAACCAAAAAAAAAAAAAAAGGAAAGCATACTAAATATGCACACTGGAAGTCACATTTGAAGATGAACATGTGCTAATTTTTAAGTGGGGTCACTAGTGAGTTCCACAGAAAACAGGTTTCCCCTGATGCACTGGAGGGCATCGGGGAAAATATAGTCTACTTCAAGTACAGGATAGGACAGAATTAAACTTGCAACCACCCAGCTTTTCACTCCAGAGTCATCAGTGCATGCTTGCATGCTAAGTCTCTTCAGTCATGTCCGACTCTTTGTGACCCTATGAACTGTAGCCCACCAGATTCCTCTGTCCATGGGATTCTTCAGACAAGAACACTAGAGTGGGTAGCCATGCTCTCCTCCAGGGGATCTTCCCGACTGATGTCAAAGATCAATTCTTTGTCTAAGGACACCTTGCAAAGGTATTGCTGGTCTGTTAAATCATACTAGTACAATTTAAATTGCCTGGAAAGTCTAAGTGAAAATGAACTGAAGTTTCATTTAAAAAATTACATGCTGGTTCAGTGTTTTACAAACACTGGTGAAACCAGCATTAAAAAAAAAAACAAAACAGAAAGTAATCAGAGAGTATTGCATATAACGAAGAATCAGCACTTTTTGTGAAGACTTGTTTCAGTTACATATAATAATCTATATATATACTAAATCATTAGTACTTCCTATGTGGGTTGCAGTCAAAAAAGTCTGAAATTCACTGAACGATTTCACATAAAGTAACAAAGTTGAAATAAATATAAGGGACATTTTTATCAGTTAAAAGTTATAGGAAGTTAATTACAGATTATAGGCAAAACACTGCCTTCTATTAAATTATTCCCCTATTATCAAGTATCAAACTATTCATAAAAAATGAGACATCAATAACAAAATACCAACTTGGCATCAGTTACACTCTGTGGATTAAAAATTACAGCCAACACTGGTTTGTTCATTTTTATAAAGTTAGACTTTCAGTCACATGATATAGATGAATAACATAGGCATATCTTGGAAAAGCAGGAGAAAAACAGCAGGAACTCATGTGTTCTGTTTCAAATTGTTGCCAAGTTACTGCACATTCTATTCTCCTTTCTAGTAACCACTAAGTCTTCTGTTGTACTTGCAGATTGAAAGAATAAATTAAGACTAAATTATTCACCACTGAAGAAGGTAAAAAGACTCTTAAAACATAAACTGTGAAAGTCAAAATTCACAAATCACAGTTAATAAGAACATTTCAAAAATAAAGTTCAATGTAAAAATCAAAACTTTATTTGAAAAAAGAATATAAGGAAGTTCAGGTTTCCTTTTGCATAAGTTTAAGTCTGTAAACTACCTTATTTTAAATAATCCTAAAATATTAAATTCAAATAAGCTTCTCAGAGAGGAGAAATACATCTCTCTTCAAAAAGATTAGTTTTTTTAAATTACTTTTTAATAATTTCATCTAAGTCTCTAGAAATCCCTGTTGGTCTATCCCGGCCCAGATTACTGATGGTAACACAACATTAAGTAATCTTAACTGTGACTGTACAGTATGTATCATCTCCACAGTTACCCTACAAAGAAGTCCCATTCTCAGCACCACCAGAGAGGAGAAAACTATGACTCAGAAAAATCAAGGAAACTGCCCAAAGCCATAAAGCTGGCACATGCTAAAGCTACAAACTGAATTTACTTTTGTCTGATGCCAAAGCCATGGTGATCCTACTCACAGAATTAATACCTCCATGAAATATGCTACTTTGGACATGGGAGCCCATAGCCCAATTATAAAGACGAGAAGTGCAAACAAGAATTCCTCCATTACTTAATCACTCCTAGAAATGGAAATCAAGAATGTCCAAACTATCTTGATTTCAATATGGTATTAGCTTCTAGTTCTTTACTTTTCTAAAATGTACAGAATTACTTTTCTAAAAATGATAAAACAATTTTTATTTGCCTTTATTCCTTTCTTTGGGCTTTTGAAATAACAATTACCATAAAATTTATGACCAGAATGCAAATTTCAGTAGAAAATTAGTTATAAATAGAATAAATCCTTATGGTCAATATATTTTTTAAAAAGTAAAAATGAATATACCTTTATAACTATAAAGATATCTATACAAACTAATTTTATATATTTAATTCAAAACACCATTATAATAAAAAATAGAATAAAATATATTTACCTCTTACTTGGAGAGGTTCTTGCTTAATAATTGGAGCTTTCAGTTCTGCACCCATATTTTCTGCTGTGAAGATTAAAAGTTATTTTAAGTAGTTGTTTTCATATAAACCCTATAAACTTAATGAACATTTGCTAAAACAATCTGGCAATGTAAAAGAAAGATAATATATCACAGACCAAGACAAATCCTAGGATGTACCTCAGGATGAAAGAGTAGTTAAACATTGCTGTTGTTGTTTAGTTGCTAAGTCACGTCCGACTCTTCTGCAACCCCATGGACTGTAGCCCGCCAGGCTCCTCTGTCCATGGGATCTCCCAGGCAAGAATTCTGGAGCAGATTGCCATTTCCTTCGCCTGAGGGTCTTCCTGACCCAGGGATTGAACCTGCATCTCCTGCATTAGCAGGGAGGGTTCTTAACCACTGAGCTCCCAGGGAAGCCCAGTTAAACATTAGAAAATCTATTAATTCCTCTTATTAACAGACTGAAGGAAAATAACTATAGGATCATTTCAGGAGCTAACCAAAAAGCACTTAATAAAATTCAGCACCATGCAAGTTTCAAACCTTTTTAAGAAAAATTAGGACAAAAGGAATTCCTTTTAATACCTTACAGGGTAAAGCAAACCTGTAGCAAATACCATAGTTTAAAACAAGGAACAAAACACATGTTGATTTTTCAACCCCCAAACTGTTCTAGAGATGCTATTCAATGAAGGATGACTATTAAATGGTTATTGGAAAATGATACAACTCTCCCCCACTTCAAAAAATGTTTAATAAAATGAAACTGTAATCTACCCATACCATAAACAATCAATTACAGGAAAATTAATGATTAAAGACTAAGGCATTTATGTGATTCATTGGCACTAGTGGTAAAGAACCCAACTGCCAATGCTGGAGACACAAGGGATGAAGGTTCAATTTCTGGGTTGGGAAGATCCCCTGGAGGAGGAAATGGCAACCCACTCCAGTATTCTTGCCTGGGAAATCCCATGGACAGAAGAGCCTGGTGGGCTACAGTCCACAGGGTTGCAAAGAGTAGGACACAACTGAGGTAACTTAGCACTCACGCAAGATTAATAGGCAACAATATACAGAAAAGAAAGCTTCAAACTGGGCGACTGTATTTCCAACAAATACAATCAACAAAGGATAAGTATGAAGAATATATAAGAATTCCTCCAAATGTGTTAAGAAAAAGACAACCCGTTAGAAAAACAGAAAAGGGCAAAATACAAGAACAGACTTGCACAGGAAAGGAAATACAAATAACCAATAAACATATGAAGAGATGACAGCCTCGTTATTAACAGAATCCAAATGAAATCACAAGATGCCATTTAGCAACCATGGGATTATGAAGCATGAGACATGATAACACCTAGGGGTGGCAAGGGTATGGAGCAATGGTAACGCATACACTACTGGCTGAAATACAAACAGGCACAATAATCTTGATAAACAAACTAGCATTATCTAATGTAGCTGAACACGCGTGTAACCTACAACTTAGCAATTCTACTTCTAGGTCAACATACTTGGCACATAGAAACTTGTACAAGGGTATAAAAAGATGAACATTCGAAGCAGTACTGCATTCTGTTGTTTCAAACTGCAAACAACCCGAATGTCCACAGGCATGAGAACAAAGAAGCCATGTTACATTCATTCAGCAGCATTCTGTACATCAGTAAAGAAGAAAGAACATCATAATGGCTATTTTTCTTTGCACCTTTACTATTAAGGTAACTGCAAGCACTATTTAAGCACTTAATGTGCATCAACTTATTTAATTCACACAACAGCCCCCAAAAGTACATGCTGTAACTATCTCAATGAAAATTAATGAACTAGACACATATACAATTAAGATAAATCATGGCAAAAATTTTAATGAAAAAGTAAATCACAGAAGCATACATACATCCGGTGGAGAGGGAAGTGGGAGGGGGGATCGGGATGGGGAATACGTGTAAATCTATGGCTGATTCATATCAATGCATGACAAAACCCAAAAAAAAAAAAAAAAAAAAAAAAAAAAAAAAAAAAAAAAAAGCATACATACAATAAACTATCACAATAAAGTAGAAAAATAAGCTAAACAATTAAGGACATACACAATTGTCTAAACCTATCCCTTTTTTTTTTACTCAAGAGATTGAAACACAAAATTCAGGACAGTCACATGGATACAAAGGGTGAAAGGAACTATGAAAAGAAGTTATTAAGGATAACAAAAATGTGATCAAGATTGCAAGGTTAGGTTAGGTGGTAAATTACAAGGTTAGGTGGTAAATTATAGGTGTTGATTACATATATTCTTATACATGTATTAAGTATTTTGTAATAAAAACCTCATCCTTAAAATATCTTCCCTTATTATATCCTCATGCAATAATAACTGAACTGAACTAAGTTGTTGAAATTATGCACTTATTGTGGTAATGTTTTTTATCTCTTTATGTATCAAATATTCAATATATTTCTTAAATCTTTTAAAAAATAATAATAAAATAACATTTTGAGTCTATTAATAATAGCTTACATTTACTATTTACCATGTGCCACATACAGTACTATGTCCTTTATATGCATTATTTCATTTAATCCTCACAAAGCTGCTCTGAGGTAAGTACTATTATTATCTTCATCTTATTAATCTTATTTGGAACGTCCCTCAAGGTCACATAGCTAGTATTTTAAACATGGAAGTACAGTCAGGATTAAAACCCGAGGCATTTTATCAGTCTACTCTTTCAACAACTTTCCTACAATGCCTCTGTATTTAAAATAACATTGGTTTATAAGTTGATACTTGTATGTTTTCAGGAAAAGAGGACAGAAGTGAAAACTGGATCAGCAATGTGGAGATCACTGGTAGCCTTTGGACGACAGCAGTTCCGGCAGACAGAGCAGTGGTGGGAGCAGCAGGCGGAGGTGAGGAACGGAGACGAGACGGTGAAGCAGGACCTGGGCTCTCAGTAAGAAGAGGATGGAGCCAAGGGATCACGATCAGAAATAGAGTGATGATCTTATTTTTATGGAGGAGGAAGTAATGAAATAGGGAAAATAACCATTTCTACATATTTAGAATATGCATCTATATATGATAGGCAACACCATGAAGCCTAACCTGGTTACCTGATTTAGACTTCTGCCACCTTACTGTCTGTCTTTGGTTTACTATCCTTTTTTCTTCTTCCTTTTGCCTTTCTGGCCATCAGTTAAAAGTGATAAAATTTTCTATATTCTCCTCTCACCCCACCTCCATGCTGGTTTTTTAATTTACAAGATTCAAGTTCTAATGTTTTCATGATTCCATTTAGAAATTTAACATACATGCTTTCCTCTAAATCTTTCTAATCATCTGTAAGGTTATTCACCATCTCTACCTTCCTCTGAACAAGAAAAATATCTTTAACCACTGAAACTTCTCTTACTAAAGTTTACTTTTACCATTAATAACTTTACTAACACATTTAAACTCTTTCTTGCTCTTCACTGTCCCAACTCTTCTTTCCCTGAATTTACTCTGCATCTTACAGAAACAGGTATTTGAGTAGTTGTTTTGAATATGGGTAGTTTAGTAGTCAATGATAAGTCATTTTTACATGTGAAATGTTATTTTGCCTTTCCCCTGAAATGATTATTTGCGTGCTCAGGTGCATCCGACTCTTTGCGACCCCGTGGACTGCAGTGCGCCAGGCTTTTCCATCTGTGGAATTCCCCAGGCAAGAGTACTGGAATGGGTAGCCGTTTCCTTCCCCAGGGGATCTTCCCCACCCAGGGACTGAACCTTCATCTCCTGCACTGGCAGGCCGATTCTTTACCCCCAGTGCTACCTGGGGAGCCCAAGAGCTCATGAGACTGTACTTATTACGTGATATAATCCTTTTAAAACCCCAATGAGTATTTAGACCATGTAAAATTCTAGGGAACACTTATTTTTCCTCTGACCATTTCATAGACAGTACTTCAAATCATTCCTCCTTTATTTTCTGCATATTGTTGCAGATGAAAAGTCTACTTCAAAAGAGTAATAACAATTGCACTAACAGCCGCCTGACTTTTTGGAAGCTAAGTTGGGTTGTTTCTTTCTCAGTTTTGAAATCTATGGATTTCATTTATCCTGTTTAGTACTAAAAGTGTACTTTTGATCTGAAGATTGATTTTCTCAAATTCTGAAAAATTCTCATCCATTATCTCTTTATATATAATTTCTCCATCCTCTCTCCTGAAATGCCTGTTAAATATAGGCTAAAGCTTCATGCCTTTCAAAAGCTTTTTTTTTGGAAAATCTTTTTACTTTCTTATGCACATCCAGAATGAATTTCAATTTACTAATTCTCTATTTGACTATGGCTACTCAATATATTATATTCTTATTTTAATGATCAAACTTTCATTTCTAGGCATTCTCACTGGCTCTTCCAGATCTACTTGTTATGCTTTTATTTCTGCCAGTTTGTATTTCAAACTATGAGTACTTTATTCTTTTGAGGATATTAAACTTATTCAAAGCAATTTGGGCTGTTTTTTTTTTTCATTTATTTATATTAGTTGTAGGCTAATTACTTTACAATACTGTAGTGGTTTTTGCCATACACTGATATGAATCAGCCATGGATTTACATGTGTTCCTCATCCTGAACCCTCCTCCCACCTCCCTCTCCTGGGCTGTTAGTTTAAAATTATCTGGCATTAATTCATATTTGACTGTTGATTTTGTTGACTTTCTTGTGCTAGAATTCTTTGTGTATTTTTTACTGAGATATAATTGACAAGGTTAAGGTGTATAATATATTGATTTGATTAATTTATATATTACAATATGATCCTTCATGTACTTCTAAATTTTGGAATTTGCAGTCTTATTCTGATAGGATATATTGTTTCACTCTCCTCTTCATTGATCTATTGCCCAGAACTCAATCCAACCCTTCTGTCCTGAACCAGATCTCACACTGCCAGTTTGAAATGACTACGCTCCAGTTTAGTCTGCCAGCCAGCAGAAAGGTTGAGGTTCCTGCTCTTTCTGCTGCCTCCACCTACCCGACAGCCTCCTGTAACACAGAGCCCCAGATAACAAACGGAAGAGGCCAGCTCAGCCTCCTACGGGAGAGTGGATGGGTAAATTCACACAGTGAGTCTGGCTATGTATGGCACTGACAGGCCCATTACCCCAAATGAGCCAAACTCCTGGATGCCAGTGCCCGCTTACAAGCCCAGAGGCCAGGATCTTCTGTTTCAATTCTTGGACACATCCTTTTTTGAGTCCAGTTACTTCTGGACTCAGTTTTCACTTTGTATATTCAGTCTATCACACCAGTGAGTGAGAAGTTGAATGGTTACCTCAGAGCATTCCTTCAACAAGGTTATTGCTATCTGATCCAAATCTCTGCCAATCCGTTGATTTACCTTCTTTTAACGCTCTTGTGTATAAATTAAATATCAACAGAATAGGCACATTAACAAAAACAAAACTCTCTTCAAAATACAAGCAAAAAAATCTTACCTGTAATATTTAGTATATTTCTCAATTAATTTTTCGGGGAAAGCCACTGGGGAAATGACTTAACATGGTATGTTTCCATAACTAAAACATGTACAGAACATCCAAAAATGCTTTATTTTCACTTTTCATCAGATTCTAAGTAAGTTATGATGACACACTGGTTAAAAACAAACAAAAAAGAGGCCTAAAAACACTTCTATTTAATTAGCAACTATGGCTTCCAACATTTGACATGATCAGTTAAATGACTGATGTTTTATTTCTGTCTGGCTATACAGCAAACAAATTCTGAAGCATCTTTATCTATAGAATCTATGTATCAATTACTTTAAAATTTTGTTTTGGGGAATAGAGCCCTGCGCAGACAAAAGTGAAGGCATGGGATGGTAGAATATTAAGCTCTGAACACTCATTTTGTTTGTGAACTGAAATGTACTATCTAAATTTTCACAGACAGCCCTTCTTTCTACAATGATCAAAGTCATTCAAACAAATCACATAAAATGAGGTGCTCTAATACTGACATTTTTGGATATTCTTACCACAAATTGTCTAGATATTACTAAATATATAGTGTTAAGACTCACAAACAAGAAATGCTAGTAAAAGGCTCAAACACATGTAGGAATACTTTTTTTACATACCACCATCTTAATAAATTTACACTGGATCACTGGAGTAGAATCTTGATGATTTCAATAAGCAACCAGACATTCTATCCTGAATATCTCCAGACATTTTGTTTTAAGCTCAAGCCCTGGCTGTTTGCCACACATCTGCTGTCATTAGCAAAATTAAAACTGATTTTACTAAAATTTAAAACATCTGAATGCTCCTTAAAAACTTAACGATTCCTTAGCAAGTCTCTGCCTCTTAATGAGCTGTTTCTGACTTTACCATGTGATTTGAATTATTCAAAAGTCAATCTCAAACTCTTAAATATACAAATTATCTTTCAATCACGCAATTACTTGCTGTCTATCTGATGGCTGGTGGTTTAGTCGCAAAGTTCTGTCCGACTCTTGCAACCCCATGGACTGTAGCCTGCCAGGCTTCTGTGTCCATGGGATTCTCTAGGTAAGAATACTGGACTGGGTTGCCATTTCCTTCTCCAATCTGATGGCTGACAAAGTGTAATTTGGCCTAAGAAAATTCTGAAAAATTGAGCCCAAAATAAAACCATCAGTAAACAATGTAGTTCTAATAGAATAGAATATACTAATATTTTAATTTCACAAGTCAGCAGAGAAAAAAGAAACTGAGTCACAGATTTCAATTTCAAGCATTCTGTAAAGTAGAACCAACATTAAATATCTTTGCCTGAGTCAATGTTCACCTCACAATAGCATTATAATATAAATGTTTTACCTTTACATTATTCTACGATCTGTTTCTTCTCCCATCTCAACATTCTAAATAAATATGCCTATTTCTGGAACTTAGGGACTCATGGTACTGTCCATTCCTTCATCCTCTAATATCAAACTCTCAATATTTACCCCAGCAGTTCTCCATCACCACAAGGAAAAGAGAAGAGACTCACTAAAACTGGATAATAAGCGCAAAGAGAGGGTGCGGCCTCGGGAAAAGGATGAAAAGCAGGCATGATAAGCTGTCTGCAGTCTCTCACTGTGCAGTGACCCCTGAGCCCAGGGCAGGTGGGGGGCGAGCTAAGAGGGGGGCAGGAAAGAGAAGAGCCGCAGGAACCGCGGACACGTGTATTCTCCCCGGGCTGGCGCAGCGGCCTAGCAGCAGCACGCATGCTATATTCTCTCCTCTCGTGGCTGACCCAGCGGACACGCTGTAACACAGCCTCACCACCATAATGCAGCCGTCACGCAGCCCCACGGGCTTTTTCAGGTGGAGCTTATATATACATGCGCACAACCAAGAGCATGGCAGCCCGTGGCCAAGTGGCTCCCTCGTCTCGTGCATGCGCAGTGGTATAAGCGATCTCAGCTGTTATATAATCATTACTTACAAAACGTGGGGCAAGAGCCAGAGGGTGTGGGGGCAAGAGAGCCTGACCACCGCCATCATAGCTAATTTGCTCTTTCCCTAGATAAACATAAACACAGGTTTCTCAAGGAATCTGTAAAATCTTTCCTGTGAAAGACATCCAACTAAAGGAAAGATGGTCTTGAAATGTTTATTATTCTTCTAACACTCTGCTAACGCCACCCTCTCCTTGGCTCTTCTCCTTCCTCTCCAGGCTGCTCCTCCTCAACTGTTCTTTGCAAGCTTCTCCTCTTCCACCCCTCACTCGCTGGGGATTTCGGACTAGCTCTCACCTCCCCAATCTAAACCCTCCCCCTGTACTGTCTCAAACACACTCATGACTTCAGTGCCACCTGGGTACAGCTAAAAACTCCGACATCCTTATCCCCAGGTTAGAACTCATTTACAAATTTATTAAGCCTGCTATACGCAAACCTCTGCTCTCAGCACTGAAGTTCCTGCTGTGATGAGGTACGGATACAAGGGGAAAAAATAAATAAAACACACTAAACATATCAGTTAGTAATAAGTGATGTCCACACAGAGAATTAAAACTAGAGTAATATCAAGGACTGCCTGGGTGTGCAGAGCTGACATGTCATGTAAGATGTAAATTACCAAAAGGGGTCAGCCAGATAAAGAAGAGCATCTTGGAAAGTTAAAGCAACTAGAACAAACACCCTATAACAAGAACAAGCTTGGCATTTTCTTATTTTCTAAGAACCAAAAGGAAAATGGTTTGGCTGAAATACGATGAGAAAGTGAGAGTGGAAGCAATCCAGCCAAAGAGATAATGTCTCACGGCAGAAAAGTAGCATAGCCAACTGCCTACTAGTAGTCATCTATTAGAACGCCCCAGAGGCCCCTACAACTCAGATGTCCAAGGCTGAACCCTCAACTTCTCAGTAATATACATTCCAGCTTTGGTATTTCTACTTTCAGAAGTCAATGACATCACCAACACAACAGCCCAGTCAAATCCAATAACCACGCACTGTCCTTTACTGACTCTCTCTTCAGTCCACCAAATTCAATGAAGTCAGTTATTCAGCTCCTAAATTTCTCACACTCACCTACTCCCTTAAGGAAGTCGCTGCCATTAATCGAGTCCAGAGCCTCATCATCAGTTTGCAGTCTCCTTCCTTTGCAATCTGTTTTCCAGTCTGCATCGAGTTATCTTTCTAACATCTTAAATATGATTAAGCACTTCCTCTACTCAAATATTCCAACAGATTCCCACTGCCTACAAAACAGTCCAAACTCCTGAACAAAACCCTGATCTGACTACTGTTTATCTCTTGAGTTTTACCCCTTTCAAAACTACCAACCCCACCATGAGGCGCTCTGCTCACTAGTCTGGTCACAGTGAATTACCTGCAGCATTATCTTTTTTTTCCACCATTCATCACACCAATACCTACTTTCAGGTCACTAATTGGATAGCATTTCCTTATGGAAACCTCCCCCAACCACTCAAGACCCGGGTGTCCCTCCAGCACACAGTATTTCTTCCACCATAGTACTTACTATACTTTTTTTTGCTTAATTTTCTGTTTCAGTAATAAAAAATATAAACTCATTCTCATGTGCTGCCATATAAAAAGTGCTCAATAAATACTTCAATAAATTAATGAATAAATAAAAAGACTTCTTTTTAATGCTGCACAGTGGACTAGATATCCTGAAAAAATATCTTTTCAAATGCATTGCTAAGCTAGCAAAGTGATCTGAAGGGGGCAAATATGAAGGGAAAGCAGGACCTCTACAGAATGAGAGCACACCAAGGTCAGTTGTTTCCCTGATGATTTCTGTTGAAGCTTACACTCTTTGAGGTTCTATTTCTACAGTTATGCCAAGTGTCTAGCTTTGTTTCTGGGTATCTCCTGTTAGGCTCTACATCTCTAGCAGAATTCTCTAGAATTCTGGTAACAGGAGATACCCAGAAACAAAGGTAGACACGGCATAACTGTGACCTAGAGAAAACACATGGGGCTTCCCTGACGGCTCAGTGGTAAAGAATCTGCCTGCCAAAGTAGGAGATGCCCAGGGTTTGGTTGATCCCCTGGTTGGGAAGGTCCCCTGGAGAAGGAAATGGCAACCCACTCCAGTGTTCTTGCCTGGAAAATCCCATGAACAGAGGAGGCTGGCAGGCTACATTCCACGGGGTGGCGAAGAATCAGACACAACTAAGCAATTACACATCAACAAGAAAACACACAGAAAAGGAGTCAGCAAAGAAGCAAGCCTGCCCCGACTTTTGTGTTAAGTGGTGGAGAAGAAAACACCCCCCTGAAAATCCTAGGGATGAGGCAGCTCTCACAAATCTCCAGGCTGAACTCGTGCCGCTAATGTGGCCCCAGCTGTCTCCCAGCAGGAGAGAGGCAGCGCAGACTCTGTGCAGGAGCACATCCTCAGTCAGAGACAGCAAACAGTTCAAAGATGCTAAACTAAGGGAAAATGAACAATTCTCAGTTTAAAAGCAGATCGTCATGAATGAAAGCAGGAAATGGAAGAAAAAGGTAATACAGCAAAAACCAAAAGATTTCAGATAGCAGAATTTTCAGTCACAGAATATATAATAGCTATGTTTAATGTCTAATAAAAGAGAAGTTTGAAAACACACAAGAGACCAACCAAGCAAGCTGAAAAATAAAAATACACAATTTCTAGAAATGAAAAATATAATCATTAAAACTAAAAACCCAACAAGGTACCAACCAGCAGATTAGAGGCAACTACTAAGAGAGAATTAGTAAACTACACAGACCTAAGAAAATAGTCCAGAAGTCAGGCCAGAAAGATAAAGAAAGACAAAGCATGTCAGAGAGTTTAGAGACATGGAAAATGATGCAGTGAATATTTCAGATTTCTGAACAGAGTTCCAAAGGAGAACAGAGAATTGAGAAGTGGTAATACACACTTCAAGGGATGCATGCTAAGTCAGTTCTTCTGTGTCAGGCTGTTTGCAACCCTAGGACTGTAGCCCGCCAGGCTCCTGTCCATAGTATTCTCCAGGAAAGAATACTGGAGTGGGCGGCCATGCCCTCCTCCAGGGGATCGTCCTGACACAGGAATGGAACCCAGGTCTCCTGCGGCTCTTGTAATGTGCAGGCAGATTCTTTCCTGCTGAGCCACTGGGGAAGCCCAGGGGCAGTGATAGAGAACTGCAGAATTCCAGAATTGTAGAAAAATGACAATTCTCAGATCCAGGAAGCCCAACAAATCTCAGGCAAAGTACTCATTTTACTCATTTCATGGTAAAACTAAATTTTACACCAAAGAAAAAGACTTTCAAAATAAAGTTAAATTTTAAAAGCAAACAGAAAAGACATGAAAACAAAGGCATGATATCTGACTTCTGAGCAGTAACAGTGTCGGCCAAAAGACAATGGAATAAGCTATGTATTAAATGTGCCTTCACTGTTATAAAGTCTCACCTAAACAAATTTCTATAGGATGTATCGACACATCAGACAGAAAAGCAGAGACATAAGAAAAGATGGTTAACAAAGATTTTAGATTAAAAATTTAAATAATGATATAAATTTTAGAGAAGGAAAAGAGAGTAGAACAGATACAAGATACTAGCCAACAAATAACATGTAAGTTCAGAGTGGGTGGCCAGAGTGAACATTCTGAACTCTACTTTTCAGAAGGAAAGTAAACTTTTCAATTACCCTTAGACTTAACACATACATAAAGCATATACCTCCCAAGCAAGTGTGTGTATGTTTGTGTATATGAGGGAACGGGGATAAGGGAATAAGAAAAATAAGATATTATTAGGAGGCAAAAAAAAGTAATTAAACACTTACACACACACACACACACACAGGGAAGCACCTGATATAATGGCAGAAATATGTCCAAATATATCAATGATTGTAGTAAATGTAATCAGGCTAAACTTTCCATTAAAAGACAAAAATTATCAAACTAGGACAAAAAAACTTAAAGTCAAAGGACAGGAAAACTGGAAGACTGGAATTGACATATATAGATTACTATATAGTATTACATATAATACTACATTAGATAACTAATGAGGATCTAAAACAATTAAAAAATTAAAGATTAATGAGCAAAACAGCTAACTGGTCATTGAAAAATGATTAACGGGGGACTTCCCTGGTGGTCAGTGGCTAAGACTCCAAGCTCCAATGCAGGGGCCCAGGTTTGATCCCAGGTCAAACTAAGAGCCTGCACGCAACAACTAAGACACGTGCTGCAACTAGCAATCTGGCATGCCACAACCAAGACCCAGCCCAGCCAAATAAATACTGTTTTTAAAAAATGAATAACAATAAATACAAAGGAAGCAGAAAGGAGAATATAATTAGCTAAGAGTAGAAATTAATGAAATAGGAAACAAAAATACAACATAAAGATTGAAAGTAAAAAAATCATCACCTAGTAAAAATAATAAAACTGACAAAGCTCAGGCAAAATTAATGAAGTAAACAAACACCACTAGGAATGAAAAAAAGAGTACATATGCTATTTAAAAATGTACACAGAGAATACCATGAACTTTATATCAATATATTAAGTTTAACTGAAGTGGATAAATTCCCAGGAAAAAAATGGAACTTACCAAAATTGAGTCAAAAAGAAATAGAAAAATTAAAAGAAATTAAGTTAGCTCCTCATGAAAAACACACTAGCTCAGATGGTTTTACTTATAAGTTCTATCAAACATTCAAGGAACAATCTCATGCAAACTATTCCCGTATACAGGGGGGAAAAAACCAACTATTTTAAAAGATTTATACACACCTGCGTCATCTAACGAAAGCACTTTCTCCGTTTTCTGAGTCTGTGACCCCTGTCCTTCTTTCTGAGCGTTTGTGGAATACAGCTTCACTTGATTCAGTGTACAGCATGGAACGCTGTTTGAAAAGCTTCCAAAAGTCACTAAATTCCGCCATTCTAAAAGAAAAAAATTTAAATTTCAAACAAACTAGTAATGAGGATTTTTATACCCAATAAAGCCTACCTATGATTAGAAAGAGAACAAAGTAACAGTAAAATTTGCACTCTGATAAACACCCAAATGCACAATGTTAAGCCACCCTTTCCGTACAGGTGTTTCATCGGCCCTTAGGTATACAGCGTCTATATTCTGTAAAGGAAACATAAAGATAATATTCCTTCTTTTCTCATTTGCAAATTTATATAGAAAATTTTTAAATTACATAAAGTCAAATAAAACATTTATATTATTCAGCTATTCTGAAAGGTCTGTGGCATATAAAAGGTACTCTTTATTTTGTATGTTGGTTGCATGCTAAAAGAAAATGGCATAATATACCTGTCAGAATAAGAACTCTGAAAGGAGAAAGGTCATGAGGGCTTTCTACTCAAAATTACATTGCGTCTTCCTTCTGCTAGCTGAAACTCGGTCCTCTTCCATTTCACAATCGATATGTGAATTATATTAATTAGTCATTCATACTGTCACTGATTTCTTAAAATCAGATAAATAAATCAACATTTGGTGAGATTCCTCAGTATATGGGAATTCTAATTGAGGGAAGAATAGAAGTCTAACTACAAAGCACCTTAGCTGCTGCATCTGGGTTGACTGTGGGCTTTGGAGGGCTGAAATAGAAAACTGTAGTCCACATTTGCATCGAAGTGGTAGAAAAGTAAATCTGTCTCTACTCTTGTGTGACCCTGTCTCCCTGTTATTTTTATGCTGAGGACTGAAACTTGAAAACGTTGTTTAGGTGCAATTTATACATTTTCTAAAATGTAGGTAAAACAGTGAAATTATACCATTAGAAACAGTCAAGTTAAGCATTTAACAGTTGAAACTTCTCTAACTGCTTAATAATGATCTTCCTAAAACGTTAATTCATGTATTTGCATGTGTAGATTGCCTTCTGAAATCAAAGAAAATAAATATTTCTTTAATGACTCAGAGAATTCATCAGGAACATCAATTACTGTGAATACCGAAAGTAGTCTGAAATGCATGAGAGACATAAGGCAGCCTTAAGTAGTCACTCAAATTTCAGGCTTAAAACTTGTTTTCTTGAAAAACTTCATGACGCCAACTTAAATCTTTCATTTGGCAAATATTTGTTGAAGGCTCCGAATGGTTTTTATTTTTGGTCATTTGCCGCTACTTATTAAAGGCTGAGTAAAGCAAATATAACAACGTATCTTCTTGCATATGAAAATAAATACATCACTAGCAAAACTAGTGACACAAAGGCTAAAGCAAACTCTCCCTGGAAAACCACCCTCCAGGAAAGCATCTTCTTCTCCACCACCACTGGTGTTCTTGCTTGTCAGCCCTGCTCAAAGTATCTTTTGTGACTATTACCAAACAAAAACAATATACCACCAACATTTTTTTAACCCACTGATGAAACACTTCTATAGAGATTGTGTTTTGTGTTTAAAGAGGGATTACTACTGTCTAAAAGTCTTGCCTCAGAAGATGACAATATATTCGTAACTTGATCCTTGATCTTGTTCAAAGTTCTCCTTAACTTTAAAAATATTTTATTACAGAAAATTTTAAATATATACAAACGTAGAAAAAACAGTACAATAAACATACATGTACTTATTACCTAGCTTCAACAATTATCAATTTGTGGACAACTCTGTTGTATCTCTACCTCACCAGTATCTCATCTACATATTAATTTGATGCAAATCTCAGACATAAAATAATTTCATTCATAAAAATTTCAGTATGCATTCTAAAAGATAAGAACATTTTAAAACACAGCTAACGCTGGATCACTGAAAAAGCAAGAGAGTTCGAGAAAAACATCTATTTCTGCTTTATTGAATATGCCAAAGCCTTTGACTGTGTGGATCACAATAAACTGTGGAAAATTCTTCAAGAGATGGGAATAACAGACCACCTGACCTGCCTCCTGAGAAACCTGTATGCAGGTCAGGAAGCAACAGTTAGAACTGGACATGGAACAACAGACTGATTACAGATGGGGAAAGGAGTACGTCAAGGCTGTATATTGTCACCCTGCTTATTTAACTTATATGCAGAGTACATCATGAGAAACACTGGGCTGGAGGAAGCACAAGCTGGAATCAAGATTGCCAGGAGAAATATCAATAACTTCAGATATGCAGATGACACCACCCTTATGGCAGAAAGTGAAGAGGAACTAAAAAGCCTCTTGATGAAAGTGAAAGAGGAGAGTGAAAAAGTTGCTTAAAGCCTAACATTCAGAAAACTAAGATCATGGCATCTGGTCCCATCACTTCATGGGAAATAGACGGGGAACAGTGGAAATAGTGTCAGACTTTATTTTTTTGGGCTCCAAAATCACTGCAGATGGTGATTGCAGCCATGAAATTAAAAGATGCTTACTCCTTGGAAGCAAAGTTATGACCAACCTAGATAGCACATTAAAAAGCAGAGACTACCATGCCAACAAAGGTCCGTCTAGTCAAGGCTATGGTTTTTCCAGTGGTCATGTATGGATGTGACAGTTGGACTATAAAGAAAGCTGAGCACTGAAGAATTGATGCTTTTGAACTGTGGTGTTGGAGAAGACTCTTGAGAGTCCCTTGGACTGCAAGGAGATCCAACCAGTCCATCCTAAAGGAGATCAGTCCTAGGTGTTCATTGGAAGGACTGATGCCGAAGCTGAAACTCCAGTACTTTGGCCACCTCATGCGAAGAGTTGACTCGCTGTAAAAGACCCTGATGCTGGGAAAGATGGGAGCAGGAAGAGAAGGGACGACAGAGGATGAGACGGTTGGATGGCATCACCGACTAATTGGACATGAGTTTGGGTAAACTCTGGAAGTTGGTGATGGACAGGGGGGCCTGGCATGCTGCAATCCATGGGTCGCAGAGTCGGACAAGACTGAGCGAGCGAAATGAACCATAACCGAGGTTTTATTTATTTATTTGGCCGTGTTGGGCCTTGGCTGCATCACACAGGGTCTTTCACTGCCACACGTGGGCTCTCTAGTTGGGCACACGGGCTCCAGAGCTCACCGGCTTACTTGCTCCAAGGTATGGGGATCTTAGTTTCACCAGGGATCAGACCCTCACTCTCGATAGTTAAAGTGAATAATCCTAGCCTCTGGACCACCAGGGAATTCCCAACACCTGTGTCCTTGTGATACTACCCTAGTAATCTTGTTAGCTTCCTTGCTCACTGTTTCAAAAAGTTATTAAATTTTAACTTTAGAGGAATTTCAGATATCAGCAACTTTGAAAGTACATATTTGGCATGAATACAAGACCGAAACTTCAAGGCAATTGCAGAATATACAGGACAACATTTGACTCAATAAAATACACAGAATACCTAAAACACAGCAGTAGAAACTCAACTGTTTGTTGAATAAATTACTGAATTTGTTAATTAATTCTGGGAGGCAAAAAGATAGTAAAAAAAATATTACCCATCATTTATACCCTCTCTTCAAGGTGACTTCTAAAATAAGCTATGTTAAGCTACAGATGAGTCTTTAGTTTGGTGCTCACCACTCTAGGGACTTGAACAAGGAACTGCTCATTGCTGTGTACACAAGGGCTGCTTTTTCATCAGGACTGCAGAGCTAGGTATCTTATCAGTCTAACCCAACAATCACTCTTCTCTGCTTTTATTTTACTGTTTCTGTCTCTGCAGCTCCTAATGACATTGCTGCTGATCGCCCCTTGTCCTCTTCAATCTGGTTTGTCACCTACCACTTACTCTGGCTTTTAGAGGAAATTTGGCCTTTTTTTTTCAGACTACAACAATACAAAAAACTCTCTGCCAGGCAAACTGACAATTCTGTCTACTATGTATGTTGCTTCTGCAATAACAATAACTAAAAAACAAACAAAAAGATTTCTTAATGGTTTGAAATGTTTCACTTTAGGCTAGTTTAAGGACAAGAGATAAACACGTACCTAAGTCTCTCAGAGATCAGTCTCTCTACTTGAGACCACTGCAGATGGATGGACCTAGACATTATCATACTGGGTGAAGTCAAACAGAAAAAGACAAATATCATATTACTTACGTTTGGAATCTAAAAAGATGACAAAAATAAACTTACTTACAAAGCAGAAACAGACTCACAGATGTAGAAAACAAACCTGTAGTTACCAAAATGAAGTGAAAGCCGCTCAGTCGTATCCGACTCTTTGTGACCCCATGGACTATACAGTCCATGGAATTCTCCAGGCCAGAATACTGGAGTGGGTATCCTTTCCCTTCTCCAGGGGATCTTCCCAACCCAGGGATCGAACCCAGGTCTCCCGCACTGCAGACGGATTCTTTACCAGCTGAGCCACAAGGGAAGCTCTAGTTACCAAAGGAGAGGTAAATTAGGACCTCGGGATTAACATACACACCTGGTGGCTCAGACAGTAAAGAATCTGCCTGCAAAGCAGGTGACCCACCCAGGTTCGATCCCTGGGTCAGGAAGATCCCCTGGAAATGACAACCCACTCCAGTAATCCTGCATGGAGATTCCCACAGACAGAGAAGCCTGGTGGGCCACAGTCCATGGGGTCACAAACAGTCGGACACGACTGAGCAACTAACTTTTTATACATAAAATAGATAAACAAGGACCTACCGTATAGGACAGGGAACTATATTTAATAACTTGTAATAACATACAATGGAAAAGAATCTGATAATATATGTGCGTGTGTATAACTAAACCATGATGTTGCATTTTTTAAAAAGAGCAAAGTACAGGTTGATTTCAACTATTAAAGGTGACTCTGGTAACAGATCTGGATTATGTGTAATTTTTACTCTGTATCTTAATACTTTTCTGTATTTTCCCCAATGCCTAAAATTTTAAATTAAAAATATATCCACTGTTAAATTACTTCTAACATTATTTCTGCTAATAGGAGCACACTGACTGTCTCTAGCTTACTTTTATACTTTCAGCAAGCAAAAAAAAATGCAAGAAAATCCCTTTCAGGCCTAATCATCAGGCAAGCAAAAGGATTGCCTGGTGACTTACACCAGGCAGCTCAACCTTCAGGACTACTGTTGATGTGATTTTTCACCAGAACAGACTAAGCAACAAGGAATCTTTTTTTTTTTTTTTTGAGTATGTAAGGAATATGCAACTTTCTGCACTGCATCTTGGCATACAACTCTACTTCCTTACTTAATTCTTAATATTTTCTTAGAAAAGGGGGGAGAAATATTTACTATATTAAGGATTCACCAAGTGCCACTGTTCTAAATGCTCTACCTGTATTATCACACTATAATTTATATCCCAAAGCACGCCTCCAAATCATCTGCACCTCTCCATCTCCAGTCCCTTTTCACACTGCTCATGGGACTCTCAGGATATTCACTGGAAGGACTGATGCTGAAGCTAAAACTCCAATACTGTGGCCACCTAATGTGAAGAGCTGACTCACTGGAAAAGACCCTGGTGCTGGGAAAGACTGAAGGCGGAAGGAGAAGAGGACGACAGAGGAAGAAGACGGTTGGACAGCATCACCGACTTGATGAACATGAGTTTAAGCAAGCTCCAGGAGCTGGTGATGAACAGGAAAGCCTGGCATGCTGCAGGCCATGGGGTCGCAAAGAGTCAGACACAACTGAGCGACTGAACTGAACTGATTTCCACTGCTAAGGACCACGGCCCAGCTACAACCTTCTTTGTGTGACTAACTCTAACAGCCCCCTACTGATCTCCTTATTTACACTTTCCCCTTTCCAATCCATTCTCTACACAGTAGTCAGAATGATATTTTTAAAACATTTCCTTTTTTGGCCCCTGAAACCTACGGCCCAAAAGGCTATGTAAGTGAAAGTTGCTCAGTCGTGTCCAACTCTTGAGACCCCATGGATTATAGTCCATGGGATTCTCCAGGCCAGAATACTGGAGTGGGTAGCCTTTCCCTTCTCCAGGGGATCTTCCCAACCCAGGCATTGAACCCAGGTCTCCAGCATTGCAGGCAGATTCTTTTACCAGCTGAGCCATCAGGGACGCCCAAGAATACTGGAGTAGGTAGCCGATCCCTTCCCCAGCGGATCTTCCTGACTCAGGAATCAAACCAGGGTCTCCTCAATACCTCTCAAATTTCACTTCACACATGCGTCTCCTTCCAACCATACTCCAGCCACAGCATGTTTCTGCTCCTGAATACGGCAAGTCTCGTCCTCAGGGTTTCTATTTGCTCTGCGTGGATTGCTCTTTGCCCCAGATCTTCACCTGGCTTGCTCATTTTCATCTGTCATGACTTGCCTCAGTCACCACCTCCTTACAAAAGCTGGAGTCCCAGGCCAGCATAACTAATAAAATGGCCCCTGCAGGCTTCTAGGCTACCACTCTAGGTATGTTTTCTCATTCCTCATTTCCAAAAGAGGTGGAAATTCTGTCTTGTTCAGTACAATGCAATCAGCAACTACAATGCCTGATACCTCTTCCTGAATGACCCTCACTCACAACAACCCTTTACGTGAAACATATACTGTGGTTAACCTCACTTTACAGGTAACCTCATCACTAACCTGAACTACACAGAATCCTGCTGTCACTCTGCCAAAATGGTCCTTTTACAACTGTCAATGTCTCTGTTAGTTATTTAAGGGATTAACCCCCCACTCTACTTTTCATATAGTAGTACCAGCACGTTACAGACTGAAATTTAAAAATACAAAGGTTAATTTCTATCTTTTTATGTAAAAACTATACTTTTATTAATCTTGGATTTCAGCAAAAGCCTGTATCTGTTGATTTGTAGTCTTTAAGGGAGTATCCCCCCACCTCAAATCCTTGTCAACGAGGCAAGGCACAAATACATGAAAAATAAGTGAGACATATACATCAAGAACATTTTCCCAAGTCACTAAATATTCTTCTAAACTGTATTTTTTTAACGGCTGCATCTATCACCAGCCCTTAATAAATATACCATAATATGGTATATTATACCATATACTTTTCATAACTGTAATATACTCTTCATAACTGTAAATGTTACCTATTTATTACTATTAATAATAAACTTGTGTGCACACTTTAGTATGTAGCTGGTTATTTCTTGAAAGCACATCCCTTTAAGTAGAACTGCTAGGTGAGAAGGCATAGACCTTAAAGGTTCATTTTAGTACAAGGAATAACTGACCTTCAAAACACTGACGAACTATCTATATATCCCAGTCAATAGTAAGAGTTTCTGCTTCCCTGCACCCTCAATATGGAGTATCACTATGAAAAACTTAAGTTAATATGAAAGCAATTAGCAGTTAATCCTTTAGATTTATATTTCTATACTTATTAGTAAGTATGGAATATTTTTGCATTTGATTGGTCACTCAAATGCCCTTATGAATGCATTCATTTCCTTTGCCCATTATTCTACTGGAATGTACTTTGGCTTGTAAAAATTTTTTATAAATTAGGAATACTAACTCTGTGACTGCACTGTCCAGCACAGTAGTCACTGTTCACTGAGCACCTTCAATGTGGATAGTCTGAACATGTGCTGTAAGTGTAAAATACACACTGGACTCCAGAAACAGTTCAAAAAGATAAAGTAAAATAGCTCAGTAATTTTTATATTGGTCATAATATTGAAATACTTTGAATATACTGGGTAAACTATATTAACAAAATCAATTTCATCTGTTTTTACTTTTTAAAACACGGCTATCAGACAAGTCAAAATTACATACATGATACACATTATCTTTCTTTCAGACAGCACTGCCCTCGAATATTGTTTTCCTCGTTGCCTTTAAATGTTTACAGTGTTAATTTGACCCACCAGCATTTCTCATCTTTGAGCATGCATAAGCAGCAGTTTGGAGAAGGAAATGGCAACCCACTCCAGTGTTCTTGCCTGGAGAATCCCAAGGACAGAGGAGCCTGGTGGGCTGCCGTCCATGGGGTCGCACAGAGTCACAACTGAAGCAACTTAGCAACAGCAGCAAGCAGCAGTTGTTTCCCTTAAGATTCTTCCTCTATTACTCTTTTTAAATTTACACAGGGGTTTTAGAAGCACACACTAAACTTTATTTCTTGACAAAGTAAAAACATTTATTCCTAGAAATTTCTCCCCAAAAGTTCTTCCAATATTTCTTTCTTAAGAAAGAAATCCAACTTAATTAGTACTTTTTCTAAACAATCCTTTTGAAGTTTTATAACAATTATTGTTGCCCTTTTTAAAACTGTTTAGGCATTATTGAAACTAAATTTTCACCAACAAGCTTATTTTTCAATCTACTATTTTTAAGTATGAGAACACATTTTAATTTTTTGGTAATACTGTAAACAACTTTGCAGTCATTCTGACTGGTGAGACAGGCAATTCTTATCACAGAGGGTTAAGACAAGAGCACATAAATCTCAACAGAGAATAAATTGCAAATTACATTATTTCACCTCCTTTTACCAACTTAAAGGCAGTTTAGACTAAATTTAGGCTACAGTCCACTGGGTTGCAGAGTGGGACATGACTTAGCAACCAAACAACAACAAACAGCCACTCCACCTAATTTAAGTGTAAAAGGCTGAAACTACTTGGTCAATAGAAGCAACCATGATAGAAAGCTTAGCTGGATTTTGGAGTACGGTACAACCAGATGATTCATTTTGTTTACAAGAGAATCAGGTGTATTTCCCATTACAGGAGAACTCCACAGCTACACGTTTTTATCACTACCAAAGTCTCCCAAAACAGCTCTGTTAAAATGAACCCTTCTGAAATTTTATGAGCCAGTTTCTACATTTATTACAAATCAAAAATAGGACCATATTCTAAAATAACTGCACAGTAAAGGGTTTCTAAAGCTTGTGTTACTTATAAACTTGAACAACTTCAACTTCCAACTTTTATTGCAAAGTCACAAACATGCTACAAGATTTTTCAAACATAAACTTTGGGGAAATGTTTCTTTAAATTCTCTTTTCACCCACAAGAATCTGGGGGATTAGGTTAGGGGTGGATTTGATTCTGTCTCTCCCTCATTGTTCCTCTCGGTCTGCAAGTGACTATTGGTATGGCAAAAAAGGAGGTAAGCCTGACTTAAGACTTGCAAGTTCAATGATATTTTGTAAACTGCCAACTGAAATTTGAGTCAGAAAAGATTGTTGGAAAAGAATTATGAAAACAGTAAAACAGTAAACATTTCTTCACCAAAAAGTGTTTTCAACCGAACTGAGTTCATCCATTAATTGCGGGACTGTCAGAGTCTCTCATTAAATAATTATTCGTAAATGTTAAGCAGTAACTCCCAACTTCCTCTCAGAAAATTTAATAAAACAAGCTAGGCATGAGAAAAGCTGCACGGTAGGAAAATCTACTGAGTCACAAGTGCTCAATAAAGGTAAGGCGGTGAGCTGAAAAGACCCTGGAATCTGGAGTCAGCAATTTCCTACTGACTGGGGGAGGCGGCGGGCGGTCACCGCCAGGCACCAAGATGCTCACGAAACGAAGCAGTCGGGTTCACGGATGCCACCGGGACCGCGAAATGGCCCCAAGTTCCCGCGGGGGCCGTGCTAGAACTGTACGCGAGACCAGATCAAGGAGGCCTGTAGGGGCCCCCGCTGGGTGGGTAGCCTGAACTGCAAAGTCGGAGGCCCGAAAAGAAGGTTCTTTGGTTGGGGCAGGGCCAGGCGGCGTACTGCCCGAGGCGAGGCACCCGGCTCCGAGCCCGGCCTTGTCTTCAAGTCCGGCTTCCGCGGAGTCAGTGGTCGGCGCGGGACACTCACCCTGGCGGTCGCTGGAGCCGCGGGCCGCCGCCCTGCAGCGCAGACGGAGCCGGCACAGGGAAGACCAGCTACATCTGTGGGCCGCAGCGGCGGCGGCCAAGCCCGGTAACATCCTGGCGGGGCAAAGGCCCCCACTCGGACACCGCCTGCTGCCTCCGCGCCGCCGCCGCCACCAACTGACTCCATAGACCGGACACTACCGAACACCGACGCCTGCGCCGCCTCAGGCGGCTTCAGCGAACCCGGAAATGGTAACATCATTTAGAGACCTGGCTGCGGAGGCAGCGGAAGTGGCGTGCGCGAGCAGGACCAATCGCGAGACCTTGCCAGACCCTAACCAGCTGGGGAGGGCGTGGCTGCGCAGGACGTTTGGCGTCTTCCGTCTTCCGCGCTTCTACCGTGGCGCTCTGTTTGGATGTCTGGAATCAAGCTGCAATCAAGATTGCCGGGAGAAATATCAATAACCTCAGATATGCAGATGACACCACACTCATGGCAGAAAGCGAAGACTAGCTAAAGAGCCTCTTGATGAAAGTGAGAGAGGAGAGTGAAAAAGCTGGCTTAAAGCTCAACATTCAGGAAACTAAGATCATGGCATCTGGTCCCATCATGTCCTGGCAAATAGATGGGGAAACAGTGGAAAGAGTGATAGACTATTTTTGGGAGCTCCAAAGTCACTGCAGATGGTGACTACAGCCATGAAATTAAAAGACGCTTACTCCTTGGAGGAAAAACCATGAGCAACCTAGACAGCATATTAAAAAGCAGAGACATTATTTTGACAACAAAGGTCCATCTAGTCAAAGCTATAGTGTTTTCAACAGTCACGTATGGATGTGAGAGTTGGACTGTAAAGAAAGATGAGCGCTGAAAAATTGATGCTTTTGAACTGTGGTGTTGGCGAAGACTCTTGAGAGTCCCTTGGAATGCAAGCACATGAAACCGTTCAATCCTAAAGGAAATCAGTCCTGAATATTCTTTGGAAGGACTGATGCTGAAGCTGAAGCTCTAATACTTTTGTTGCAGAAAGGGGGACCCCTTCCAGGGCCTGAAACTGGGCTCTTGTCTAACACTTGGAAAGGAATTGTCCGAGGAGACACATGCAGACAAAGCAAGAGATTTTATTGGGAAAGGGCACCCAGGTGGAGAGCAGGAGGGTAAGGGAACCCAGGAGAACTGCTCTGCCTGTGGCTTGCAGTCTTGGGTTTTATGGTGATGGGATTAGTTTCCGAGTGGTCTTTGGCCAATCATTCTAATTCAGAGTCTTTCCTGGTGGCGCACGCATGGCTCAGCCAAGATGGATGCTAGCGAGAGGGATTCTGGGAAGTGGACAGACAGGCAGTGTCTCCTCTCGGCCTTTCCCGAACTCTTCTGGCGGGTGGTGGCTTATTAGTTCCGTATTGCTTATCAGGATCTCCTGTCATAAAACAACTCATGCAAATGGTTACTATGGTGCCTGGCCAGGGTGAGCGGTTTCAATCAGTGTGCTTCCCCTAACACTTTGGCCACCTGATTTGAAGAACTAATTTGAAAAGACCCTGATGCTGGGAAAGATTGAAGGCAAGAAGGAGGAGAGGGGGACGACAGAGGATGAGATGGTTGGATGGCATCACCAGCTTGTTGGACATGAGTTTCAGCAAGCTCTGGGAGTTGGTGATGAACAGGGAAGCCTGGCATGCTGCAGTCCATGGGGTCTCAAAGAGTTGGACACTTCTGAGCAATTGAACTGAACTGGAATCATTAATAGACTGAATTATCTCATGTTTTTTAATTATGTAAGTCTTTCAAACCAAGAAGCCACATTTTGCCTACACTTCTGGGTGAAAACATCCCTGACTAATATGGTTGTGGTGGTTCAGTCACTTAAATTGTGTCCTGACTTGATGGACATGAGTTTGAGTAAGCTCCGAGAGTTGGTGATGGACAGGGAGGCCTGGTGTGCTGCAGTCCATGGCGTCACAAAGAGTCAGACAGGACTGAGCAACTGAACTGAACTGGCTGTCTTCCTCACTTCTATTGTGGCACTTTGCTTGGATGTCCACACGTGAATTATTTGCTTCTTAACAGCCCGTGAAAACTTTGGGAGAAGTGACAGCTTTGGGGGGCTCTGCCTACTCTCCTTTTTTCTGGGCTCCGATCCTGGGCCATTCTGTTGGAACAGGATGGAAGGTGGGAAGGAAGGCCAGTGGCCTTCTGAGCCTCTTCTTCTGCTGAGCCTTACTGGATAAGCCCAAGACTAGGCTAATTTGTCCTCAGTGCTCTCAGATCCTGTACCCCAGTATGTCACAACACACCTGTGTAGCCATGACCATGAAGGCAAGTACCCACAGAATCAGAACTTGCCTTACTAAGCTCTGAACCTCAGACTCCTGTCTATAATATAAGACTTACACGCTCAGGGTTTATCTGGGTAGAGCAGGTGTGCAGACAAGTAAATAGGAGTCAGTGTGGTCCCAGGGAGAAGGCAATCAGAACAATGTTCACCAAGCATTAGCTGTGATGTTTATCTGACATGTTCTCAGGTCTTAGCTCAAACAAGCGACGCCTGCCATGACCACCCTAACTATTGTAGGGGAGCAAGATCTGCCACCCAAAGTGAGTTTGTTTGGCATGTGGATTAGTTTAGGCTGATTTTTTTTAAGGTCAAAGACTCATTACCTTTGACCTTTCCCCTGCCTGCTTAAAAGAATGTGGAGGACGTGTTCTGCCAAGGATGATACCACCATAGATAACCATAGTACAAACTAGATGTGTAGACGCAGAGGAACCTAGCAAAGTCTGCTAAAACTCCCCTCTGTGTCCCATTGTGTTTGCTCACCCATCAAACATCTGTTTACCAAACATCTGCTGTTCTATCTCCTTTTCAGTTGCGTTCCTCCCCTTGGAAGTCGCAAACTACCACCCCTAACATCTTCTTTTTTTCTTTAACTGAAGATGGTATTCAAGTTGGTCATTTTGGAGAGTTACTCAGTTTTCCTGGATCTTTCCTATGTATACATGTTGTTGAACTTTTGTTTGATTTTATCCTGTTCATCCGTCTGATGTAAGTTTAACTCTTAGACCAGCTAGAACTTAGAAGGTGTAGACTTAAAAAATATTGAGAGTTACATTTTATTCGGCAGGAATTTTTAGGACTTCAAGCCAGGGAAGCAGCATCTCAAGTAACCCGAAGAGAACTGCTCCGAGGAGGTGAGGGGGAATCAGGTTATATAGTTTTGCGACAAAGAGCAGGTAGTTTGAACATCAGAAGATTATTGTCAATTAAAGGGATACCAGATACCTCATTTAGCGCCTGTCTATGTATGGGAAGATGCAAGAGTCTGTGATCACTGAAATTATTCCTTCAATATGTGCCTCAGCTATCTGGGGCCAGTGTCCTATATTTTCATACACTGTCCTGTATGTCCTGAGGAATGCTGAGATTCCTCAGGGCTCACCAGCTCACCACTGATGGTGACTGCAATCGCTGATGTCTGTGATATCCTTTGTTTACTGGTATGGCAGGAAATATTCTATTTCTCAAAGAGTAGAGGAAAATTTCTTCCTCCCAGATGCTATAATAGGCCTGTTTATTCTTTACCCCCTTTGCCGTGTATGGTTTTCTTCAAAATGTTTGTATATACTTGAGATTATGTATGCATTTTTTATAATTTTCTGTCTCTCAGAATGAAACATAAGAATCATGATGCTGGAGTCCTTGTGTCTTGCCCATTGCTGGTTCCCAGGGGTAAAACAGTGCCTGACACAAATTAGTTGAATGGAATACATGATGGTTTGTTTTAAAATGAATGAGTCATTTGACTGTAGTGCTCTGAGGCAGGGATAGGTGAGCTCCAGCTTAGATATTTACAACCAGCCTCCTGTTTGCTCTCCAAAATGGAAGTAACAACTGAAACAGGGTAAACAGTCAGTCTTTTTCTCCTGTGGACACCTTTGGATAACAGTCATGCCAGGAGCAGAGAGGGGCTAAACGTTTGAGTAAAGGATCAAGAGGGCACGTATTTCCCCTCCTGGGGGATAGAAAGGAGGGCACCGCCCCAGGATATGTGATTCCACAGGCCTCTGGGTGGAAACCCATCTTGGAAAGTTGCACACGCATGTTGGGGAGGGTCCTAGGGCATGTCAGGTGTGGAAAAAGAAACCAGACAATTAGCCAAAGGTAAACAAAGAAGAACTATCCTATGTAAATGACTTATCTGCCTCTTTACTGCCCTCCTCCTCACTCAGGGGGATGCCCACACCCTTTCTTTCCAAGTGTGCATCTCTGCCGTGCTCCTATCTTAACTAAACAAACTGTCTGTTTGTGTGCGCTCCCTCTTGTTGTAACGCTATGTCTAATAATAAACTTTGTACCTGCATTTACGGTTTTTGCCTCTGTGAGAAATGAATTTTTCACTGGGGGTAAGAGCCGGTGAAAAACAGCTTCTAGTCTCTAGCCCTTAATGGTCTGGTGGCTAGGATTCCTGTGTTTTCATCCAGGCTACCCAGGTTCAATTCCTGGGCAGGGAATTAAGATCTTGCTTCATGTCACTGATCACCGCTGCCTCTCAGAGGTCACCACTGTTGTTAATCCAAGTTCATGTGCCTGATGCATTGTGAGTCCTAACAAACCAAAACATTAGCGTTCAGAGCAGATTTATTGCCGGGCCAAACAAGGGCAACAGGTGGTTCATGATCAGTAAGCTCAAACTCTCGGGAGGGTTTCAAGGAAGAGTTTTTATGGGCAAGATTTGGAGAAAAGTCTACAGGGTTGTGACCTTTCTCTGACTGGTTGATGGAAACAGTGTGATGTTCCCTGAAGCTCTATCATCAGCCTTTTAGTTCCAACCAGTCCGGGGTTCACAAGCTTGTGCCCAGCCTGCAGTTACCGTCCTTCACCTGGTGGAGGCCTTAGTTCCTGTAAAAGAACAAAGAGCTCTATTGTTACGTTTGTCCTATTGTATATATCTGAAGAGATACATTGTTATGTATATCCTGAGGCTTCCAGGGCGATGCCATTGGTAAATAACCCACCTGTTAATGCAGGACAATAAGAGACACGGGTTCAGTCCCTGGGTGAGGAAGGTCCCCTGGAGGAGGGCATGACAACCATTCCATGGCAATCCACTCTAGTAATCTTGCCTGGAGAATCCCATGGACAGGGAAGGTTTTAGAGGCTGTAGCCTTTTTCCCGGGCTTCTCTGGTGGCTCAGAATGTAAAGAATCTGCATGCAGTGTGGGAGACTGTGTTCGATTCCTGAGTTGGGAAGATCCCTTGGAGAGGGCATGGCAACCCAACCCAGTATTCTTGCCTGGAGAATCCCCATGGACAGAGGAGCCTGGTGGGCTGCAGTCCATGGGGTTGCAAAGAACAGACACGACTGAGTGACTAAGCCCACTGCAGCCTTTTTCCTACAAATGAGAAAGGGGAATACTGAAGGGCCCAACAGTGTTCTCAGTTTCACTACAACATAACTAATTCAAGGGGGAATAAATTAGTATGTTACCAATTTTAAGAGAATCAACACAGTCTTTTATGCTAATTGAGAAAGTACAACCAAATTAGTGAGGTCATAGTGATTAAATTATCACAAGAATAGTAAGCAAATTTAAATTCCTATGGGCAAATATAGATTAAAACATTAAGTGGTTGAACATTAAAAAATGCTGCTCCATAAATATTTACAACCTCAAGATTACTCAGAAATCTGAATATTACTGTAAAGTTTTTTTTATCCTTTCCATGTAAATAGATTTTAGCAGTAATCCAGTTTTATGATCTAAAACACCTAAAGATTTAACTCTAATTTTTCTGGTAACTATATGTAAATACTCATGAATCTTTATTATATTGCTAACTTAAATGCTTTGGATTCTTAAAGTTGACCCCTAGTTTCAACTATCATTTTAATCAAGACTGGTCAAAGTCCAGTGGTTAAGAACCTGCCTTCAAGTGCAAGGGATATGTGTTAGATCCCTGGTCAGGTAACTAAGATCCGATTTGCTCTGGAACCCAAACACTGTAACAAAGATCCCATATGCCATGGCTTATGCTTACATCCAACGCAGCCAAAAATAAATAAAAATAAATATTCTTTTAAAAAATAAAAAGTTTCCATCATTAAATTTTTTAAAAAGTCAAAACTTCATAGCACTGTATAAATTGACTTAGACACTGTATTAATTTTAATAAGCCTACAAAAGCCTTGACTTGCCTAAAATTTAAATAAGATAAATCATGCTGTTTTGTCTTTTTTAACCCTCACAATGCTGTGTCACATAATAAGTTCTCCATGGACTTGGGTTAAAATACTTCTGCAGTTGTCTTGGTGTTTATACCTATATTGTCATCATATATTTGTCCTGGTGGGTGGATGTGCTCCAAAATTTCCCCAAGTGCTGAAAATTGAAGCAATGTTGTAAGCACATAGGGTAGACCCCCCACCTCAGAGAAAGTGAGCCAGGCATGGCTTTCTTGATATAAGATAAGCTATTTTTAGCCTAAAGCCATCTTGTGCTCTAAGTCTGGCCACAACGCATGCCCTTGAACAGTTCAGTTCAGTTCAGTCGCTCAGTCGTGTCCAACTCTGCAACCCCATGAATCGCAGCACACCAGGCCTCCCTGTTCATCACCAACTCCCAGAGTTTACTCAAACTCATGTCCACCGAGTCGGTGATGCCATCCAGCCATCTCATCCTCTGTCATCTCCTTCTCCTCCTGCCCCCAATCCCTCCCAGCATCAGGGTCTTTTCCAATGAGTCAGCTCTTCACATGAGGTGGCCAAAGTACTGGAGTTTCAGCTTCAACATCAGTCCTTCCAATGAACACCCAGGACTGATCTCCTTGAGGATGGACAGGTTGGATCTCCTTGCAGTCCAAGGGACTCTCAAGAGTCTTCTCCAACACCATAGTTCAGAACCATCAAATTTTTGGCACTCAACTTTCTTCACTGTCCAACTCTCACATCCATACATGACCACTGGAAAAACCAAAGCCTTGACCAGACGGACCTTTGTTGGCGAAGTAATGTCTCTGCTTTTTAATATGCTGTCTAGGTTGGTCATAACTTTGCTTCCAAGGAGTAAGCGTCTTTTAATTTCATGGCTGCAGTCACCATCTGCAGTGATTTTGGAGCCCAAAAAAATAAAGTCTGACACTGTTTTCACTGTCGCCCCATCTATTTCCCATGAAGTGATGAGACCGGATGCCATGATTTTAGTTTTCTGAATGTTAAGCTTTAAGCCAACTTTTTTACTCTCCTCTTTCACTTGAACAGGTCTCTGTAATTAATGATCTTGAGGAAATGCAGAAACAAAACAAAAGTAATCAAAAAACAATAGTTGAGTGATAAAACAGAATTCTAGTTCCCCCTCAAGGGAGATACATAGCTACCTAATACATATCTGAGTTCTCCATGCTCAAAGGCCCCCACCCAGATGTAGGATGGAATGAAGATGTTGAACTTTCCTGACCCTCATAACTTCAATCAACTAAAGTCTGGACTCTGTGGACCTTTGCCCCAAGTCGATGCTGAATTCTCCTCTGCTCAAGCCCCTTCACCAATATGCATGTGCCATTAGCTAAAAAAATTCCCCAATTTTGCTGTTCAGGGAGACGTTGCTTTGGAAATGATCCCTGGTGTTCTCCTTACTTGCTGCAGGTAAAAAATCCTTCTCTCTCATCCTCTTTGGCTTGGTTGTATCTCTTGGGTGGACACTCACCAAGAAGCAAATGCGGTTTTGGGGTCACAACGTCAGTTTTAGAGTTTCTTAGGGGAAAATTCCATTGACCTTAAATTCTCTGAGAAATCTCACCCTTCCTTTACTTTATGGCTCAAACTGAGACACATTCAGCAGATGCCTGTGTGTACTAAACAGGTAAGATTCCAGCATCATGGAGCTTATTTTTTATTGGAGGAGCCAGAAAATTCAAAAAGAAACACATATAATTTCAAATGATGATAGTTGTAGTCGTAATACTGATTATCTACACTAATTGTCATGTCCTCTATGCACATTATGTCATTCATAATACCTTAGCAAGTTATAGATGAAGAAACTGAGGCACAGATATATCTCAACCACTAAAGCACTTTCTAAGCCAGTGGGTTTTGTCCTTTGGAAGAAAATATAAGGTCTTTCACTGTTTTCTTTCTTTTTTAAAAAATCATTATCTCATTTTTTTCTTTTCTTCCCACTGTTTTCTGAAATGTAGGTCAAGAGATCATTTCCCCAGATTTTATATCCCACTATTTTGTGTGAGTGACATGATATTAATTTGTCTGCTTCATGAGTTTTGTTTTGTTTTGTTTTGTTTTTTTTTGCTGCACTGCTCAGCCTATGGGATTTTAGTTCCCTGACCAGGGATTGAACCCACTCCCCTTGGATTGAAAACATGGAATCTTAACCACTGGACCACGAGAAATTCTCAAAAATTTTTTATATAAATAAATGCCCAAATAAAGGGAATATTAGGGCTTCTCCTATGGCTCAAATGGTAAAGAATCTGCCTGCAATGTGGGAGACTTGGGTTCGATCCCTGGGTTGGGAAGATCCCCTGCAGAAGGGAATGGCAACCCACTCCAGTATTCGTGCCTGGAGAATCCCCATGGACAGACGATCCTGGCAGGCTACAGTCCATGGGGTCGCAAAGAGTCTGACACGACTGAGTGACTAAGCGCACACAGGGAATATTAAGTCAAAGAGATAGAAACAGAAGTAGGTAACGGGTGAAGTGTCATGATTATTACCATTAACCACAACTCCTGCCACATTTTCCATTAACTCTGAAGAAGTTCCACATCTTGCAGAAATTTGCCTCTGTAGTTGAACTGACTGTTCTTCAGTTTCACCCTGTCTTTAGCTTTGGGAAAATAGTAATTCTGATCATGAGACAAACTTGGCTGCTTATTTGGAAAACTAACTTAGATAATCTTTTATGGGATAGCTGGTGGCTTTATCATGAGTCTTACCAAGAACACAAATTTAATTTTGATCACAGATATATTTGTTGGCATTATGTTGTTTTTCCTCTGTGGGATTAGAAAAGGAGAGAGCTTGCCTGCCTGAGCACTTCTAAAAGAAAAGGGCCACACCATGGGTGTCGTTACCTGCCAAACAAACAACGTCAGAAGCAGTGGGTGAGCACAGACGTATTGGGTGTCCTGGCAAAACCATCCTGCCGAAGCAAAGGAAATGAAATGTGGAATTGACGGGTACACATTCCACCCCGCCACCTCCTCTCCTGAGAGGTCAGTGAACAAGATTGGGATTACCGTTATTACCGTAGGGAAAGTCAAGCAACCAAATACTCCGGAGGGCAAAAGAGAATGAAATGTGTGGTTAACTTGTATCCTTGAGAGAGATAAGCTGTGGACCGAAAGCGTGCGGACTGTAGATGTGATGTTCTGGGGGAGAGCAGCCTTTATGAAGAGTTCATTTCTTTCCCAAAGCCACAAGTGGTGACACCAAAGGAAATTCTCCTTAAGTTTTTCAAAATTTAGCTTTCTATGGAAGTATAGTACACAGAAAACAGCCCAAGTCTTGAGGGCACAGCTCTAAGAATTCTAAGCAGTGAGCAAAACAGTAACCAGTACCCAGCATGACCGGCTTCCCAGAAGACCTCTCTTCTCATCAGGATCCTCCCAACCATCAATGTGATCAAGTGTAATCAAGTTATCAAGTGTAATCCTGCCTTATTACAACATAGGTTAGTTTTGACTGTTTGGGGACTCTGTATGCATGGATTGTATATGATGGACTCTTTCATGATATGTATGCAAGAGTCTGGCTTCTTTATCTCAACATTATGTTTGTGGGATTCATCCATGTCACTGTGTTCATTCCTGTCACTATATAGTATCCCACTGCTGTGAGTATCCATAGTTTATCTGTTCCACTGCTGAATAATACTTGGGTTCCAGCTAGGGACTATTACAAATTATGTGGACATGTGTATGCATTTCTGATAGATATATTCCTAGGATTGAAAGTACTTGGTTATAGGACATGCAAACTTCCAGCTTTAGCTGTTGCTAGAAGTTTCCCAAAGTAGTAGTTGTACTAATACACACTCCCGACAACAGTATGTGAAAGTTCTGTGTGCACAAAGAATAGGTGAGAAGCCCCGAGGTGGCCTAATATTTTACACCCGTGCTGTTTTTTCGATAATGGGCTCACACTTATTCCTTATTCCTTTCCATAAGTGAAGCATCATTGTTCACTCACTCCACCTCCCAGCCAAGGGACTACAAGTCCCTGACACAACCATACTTCAGCCAGTAGATCTTGGCTATTATTTACCAGGATGTAAAAATATGATGCAACTGAAAAGGTTAGATGCAAGGTAAGGTATAAAGAAAAGTAAATTTGAAAGCAGACAGACTGTTTAACAGTTGCTTTTGGAAACAAATTCTAGATTAAACAAAGTTGCTTTTGAGCTAAATTTATGCCTCCTGAACTGGATTTTTTTTTTCAAACAGTAGTAGAACTCACTGCCAGAGAAGGACATTTGTATTTTGTGGCCGCCCGGCATATTTTGAATACTTCCAGTGTCTGGAGAATCTCCCACCTTGTGGGTTTATCTCCCCAAGGTAGAAGACTGACCCTTCTTGATTTCTCAGGCTCTTTTCCAGTGAGGGCCCATAGATGCGACAGAAGCTCCAATCAACCATCAGAAATCCGTGAAAGGCCTCAATGTGCAAGAAAATAATGGGAACAGCAAGGCGTCTCGTGGGACATATTTTGACGAGGGAAGAGATGTGGCGCCTAGATACACCAGCTCAGAGGCAGGGGGACAAGAGTCCAGGAGAGTGTCCCAGCGGGAGTGACAGCAGGAGGCTGCTCCAATCTCCGTCCCAGAGCTCCCACGCCAGAACGTTCCCACCTTTTGAAAAGTGTTCTGAGCCAGGCTAATGGTTGTTAGCCAAGTCCTTGTCTGCTTAATTAACTAGACTGGATTGTGTTCAAATTTTTATATTAAAGTCCTACCCCTACTGTGACTGCGGAGACAGGGAGATAATTAAGGTTACATGAAGTCATAGGGTAGAGCCCTAAGCCAATAGGTGGCTTTATAAGAGGAGGAAGAGAGAACTCTCTCTCTCTCCAGGTACACACCTCAAAGAAAGGCCACCTGACCATAAAGTGAGATGGCAACTACTTATAAGCCAAGAGTCCTCAGAATGAAATCTACTTTGCTGGCATCTTGACCTTGGAATTCTCAACCTCCAGAACTGTGAGAAAATAAAATTCCTGTTGTTTGGGTTACCCAGTTTACAATATTTTGTTATGGCAACCTGAGCAGAATAATACACCATATAATGGAAGCGAAAGGTGGTTTATAATACAGTGAGCATGTGCAATAAGTCATTTCAGTCGTGTCCAACTCTTTGTGACGCCATGGACTGTAGCCTACCAGGCTCCTCGGTCCATAGGATTCTCCAGGCAAGAATACTGAAGTGGGTTGTCATTTCCTTTTCCAGGGGATCTTCCCGACCCAGGGATTGAACCTGTGTCTCTTAAGTCTCCTGTATTTGCAGGCAGGTTCTTTACCACTAGCGCCACCTGAGAAGCCCTTACTCCATAATAAAGCAGTCTTAATGTTAGACAATTTAATATACATACAAAATTGCAAAGAATGTTCAATTGCAGCTTCATTTTCAGGCCATGTCATCCAAACCACACAAAGTCCACAAGTCCACCAGCCAGTGGAGAGTATTTTATTCTATTCAAGTTGCTTCTAAGCTCCATTCACAGCCATGGAGTCTCAGTCCTAGACTCTGGGGGAACAGCATGATAATGCCAGTGTCACCAGAGACTCTCAAGAGTCTCTTTCATACCTTCCGTATCTGTGTTGTTCAACACCTTAGCCACTAACCGTATGTGAAGAGTGAGCATTTGATATATGGCAAGTCTGAACTGAGATGTGCTGGAAGAATAAAATATATACTGAAGGCTTGATATAAAAAAGAATGTAAAATTATTAATAGTTAATAACCATTGATAGTGGGTTACATAAAACATATTACCAAAATTAACTTCACCTGTTGCTTTTTACTTTTTAAAAAATATTTATTTATTCACCTGGCTGCACTGGATCTTATTGCGGCATGCAGGATCTTCCGTCTTTCTTGCGGGATGCAGGATTTTTTAGTTGCGGCGATGGAATCTTTTTTTATTTGAAGCTTTCAAGTTCTTGGGGCTTCCCTGTAGCTCAGCAGTATAGAACCCGCCTGCCAATGCAGGAGATGTGGGTTTGAGCCCTGGGCCTGGAAAATCCCCTGGAGGAGGAAATAGCAGCCCATTCCAGTATTCTTGCCTGGAGAATCCCATGGACAGAGGAGCCTGGCGGGCTACAGTTTGCAGAGTCAGACACGACTTAGCGACTAAACAACAGTGCGAGCTCTTAGTTGTGGCGTGTGGGAAATGACCGGGGATTGAACCTGGGCCCCCAGCATTGGGAGCTTGGAGTCTTAGGCACTGGACCACAGGCAAGTCCCTCTTTTTGCTGTTTTAAATAAGCTACCAGAACATTTTAAATTACGTATGTGGATCGGACGTGTGCCTTACATTATGTTACTGTTGGACATTGCTGCCCTATAGACATACGCGGTCCCTTCATCCTTTTGATACACTCACTCTTTCCTTCCCGGAAAGTCTCAGCCTGTTCTTCCTGGGTCTTGCTTCCAAAGGACGCTGTCAGTCTTGCTCTGCTCCGACTGGTTCTACTTTTGATAGTGAGCAGGTTTCAAAACTTGAGTATGCTTGAGGCAGTGGGGGGAAACTCCTCATGGGAGTCTGACCCCCAGATAGAATATCTAATGCAATTAGATCTTTCCTCATTGCACTGATACTTTTTCTCCTTCACTGTATTAAGTAATATTGTTTTAAACACACCCTTTTATAGAAGAAGAAATGGTGAATTTTATTCAGGAAAATAACAAAAAAACTCCTGACCCTTCTATTAATGGAGCTTTTTAGAGTGCATCATTCTAGAAAATGGAAAGAAGTGGTAGGGAAGAAAACCCCATTCCATCATACATACATTAGCAATCTGGATCCTATATTAATTACTCTTTTTCTTAAAAAAGTTTGGCTGCGCTGGGCCTTCCTTGCAGCACTCGGACTGTCTTTAGCTGTGGTGCACAGGCTCTCTGGTTGCTCCACAGGCTTACTTGCCCAACCAGGGACTGAACCCCCATCCCCTGCTTTGGAAGGCACATTCTTAATCATTGGACCCCCAGGGAAGACCCATGGATCCGATATTACTCTTCATTCTTCAAAACAGGAATACATGTGAGGAGTGGTTAAACGGTTACCCAAGGCCACAGATCTGTATGAAGCAGTTACTACTGAAACCTGGTTCTGATCCTTGTTCTGTTCTCTGTTATATCACAATACCATGTAATCTCCAAAATTTAAACTTTCTTTGACAATTCTAAATTTTACAGTACCTGGGTAGGGGAGAAAATGGGAGGTGGTCATTGTTACAAACATCAATTATTACTAAAGAGTACCTGAAAAATAATTACAGTTATTGTCTGGCTATTTGTGATAAAAATAACTGGTAAATTATGTTAACAACTACTCAATTTATTCAATATAGCACTCCACAGAATTGTTCTAAATTATAGATGATGAAGATGATGACAGCCAAAATGTTTTGAGCCCTTTATGTGAAGCACTATGCTAAATACTCTATATGTTTGAGCTCATTTTATCATTTCACAATTGATAGGGTATTATTATCCCCATTTTACAGGGAGAAGCAGAGATCACACAGCTAAGAAGTGACTGAAGCCAGGTCTGTTAGACTTCAGAGTCCTAGAACCTGGCTGTGTTCTACTGCCTTCTAATGATCTTTAAAAAAAATTTTTAATATACATTTTTTGTTGATGTTGTTATAGGAAATAAATCAGAGCTTAGCTTTATTTAGGGTTGTTTAGTCGCTAAGTCACGTCCGACTCTTTGTGGCCCATGGACTGTAGCCTGCCGGGCTCCTACGTTCATGGGATTTCCCAGGCAAGAATATTAGAGTGGGTTGCCATTTCCTCTCCAGGGGTCTTACCAATCCAGGGACTGAGCTCACGTCTCCTGCATGAGCAGGTGGGTTCCTTATCGCTGAACCATCAGGGAAGCCCCCAGTGATCTTGTCTCTGTTACTCCCTACATGTCTCAGGTCATACACAATTTCTGCCAGACTCCCTCAAGAGAGAACTGTTAATTCTGAGTGTCATTCTCTGTACACTGCAGATAAACTTAGTTTTGAGCATTTCTTAGGCTATTTTTGCATCCTTCTTATGAATTCATTTGGGATAGTTAGAGCATGTTTTGGAGAGGACTTTCAATCATTTACTGATTTTGAAGAAGTACTTCTGGAGAGAGCTCTTGCAATTAGAGTGGCTGATCTGATTTTGCCAAGTAATAGCACCTTCATGTCCCTAGAATTACAAGAATTATAAAATCCACCTGTCAACATACATAAGGCTTTGTACTTTAATAAGGGAAAAAGAAAAACATTCTTTTAAAGGGTCCCAAGTATCTTTTTTGCCCTGAAAGGTGTTGACTTAAAACATGGTAACAGAAGTTTTAACCATCACTGACCCATCAAGTAGAATTTTGAAGGAAGTTCTTTATTTCTAGGAGCCCCAGAATCTCCTAAGGTACAATAAAATGAGAAGTATAATATAAAATGTAGCTATCTGTACAAAATTTCACAGTGTACAAATATGTTGAACAATCTTCAAAATAATTCTCAACTGGCCACATTCTACAAATGAGGAAACTGGGGGCCAAGGAAATTAAAAGAATGTCTATAAAGATTGGAACTACTGTTTATGGACTTTTTAACACGATTCCTGATGTTATGTGTATAAAACTCCTTGATCATGTTTTAACGTGAGCTAGCATATCATCTGAATCCATCACCAAAAAGAAAACCAGAGAAATCCTGAATAAAAAAAAGCCCAGAGTATACAGCAAAACATTTATTTACTTCTCCCACGGAGTCTTTTATCCTATTGTATCAGAGATTCCACCTCCCCACCATCTCTTTCCCTCTATTCATCCCTTCTCCCAAGTCTTTCCCTGTCTTCTGCCTCCTGTTATCTTGAATTGGCAATAAAGGATCCTTTAGTTCCCATCTGTCTGGGATGGAGGCTCTGGGTCCTTCAGATTTTTCAGAATGAAACTACCACCAAGGGAACCCTTCTCTTGTTAATGCTGACTGGTTCTCAAGTCAACCTTGAGACTTGCCTTTCAACACCTCAGAGCAGAGGGCAAGGTTGTCAGGCAACCACGCAGCTAAGCCTTAGGCCACAGGGACCTGAGGATTCCCTTTCCTTGAGACATGCCTGCTTTCCTTTCCCTTCCTCTGCTCTCTCTGGTAAAAACTGAAAATTGTTGGCAAGAGAGGATGAATAAAACTGAAGCACTGTGGGGTTAAAACTTAGGTATTTTCTTGCACAAAAGGCATCTGAGCCAGAACAAGGTCTGTGACAGAGATGGAGCATAGAAATCTTTAAGAGGTTAGTATTTTTTCTGTTAAGAAACAAAGAAAGTCCTCTGGTGGGTTCTAACTATAAGGGTAAATGTTTAACTACTCACTTTGAAAGAATATTTTACTCAGCAATATATCTATATAACTAAAGTTATAGATTATATAATGTATAACTAAAGTTATAAACTACCTCCAAGTGCCCAAATTAAAATATTTTTCTAAAAACTATTCCAATATTTTTGTAAGGAATGTTCTGCTTTCGTTTTTAAATTGAGGACTGTCCTCAAGAAAGGAAAACATAAAGTTCATATTATAAACATCAGTTCAAAATAGGCCCAATAATACGCTTAAGTCCTAAAAGGAACTTTAGTTTTTCAGATAAAGTGGTAAAAAGGGTAATTTCTAAACACTTCAAAAGATGAACTATATACTTTGGATATTACTAAACTGAATTGTAAAACAGGAACTTGATAATTCTCAGCTATCAGGGTCAACTGTTTCAGATCAGAGAAACCTGCATATACAACTGTAATACAACTATATTTTTTTAATGACAAAAAAAGATACCATTTTATACTGGATCACTACAGGTTTCGGGGCTTTCCAGGTGGCTCAGTGGTAAAGAATCCGCCTGCCAAAGCAGGAGATGCAGGAGACGATCCCCGGTTTCGATCCCTGAGTCGGGAAGATCCCCTGGAGAAGGAAAAGGCAACGCACTCCAGAATCCTTGCCTGGGAAATCCCATGGACAGAGGAGCCTGGCGGGCTACAGTCCACGGGGTCGCAAAAAGTCAAACATAGCTGAGCTACTGAGCACACACACAATCATAATTATATAATCAATTACATATTATGTATGTACATATGTATATATGTGATTCCTAGAATGAGATCTAGAAATGAGCATGCATGCATTTCATTTCTTTGTCTTCAGGGTTTATTACTTGAATGAAATGGCCTGTTACTCTTGCAAGTCTAGGAATGATTTGAATTCTAAATTGAAAGAATTTAATCCCAACTCCATGTTCAGTTAACAGTACTCTCTTCATTTGAAGCACTGACCTAGCCCCCGTTCCCAGTAAGCCCACCAAAGCCCCACAAGGAAAAAACCTTTGGATACATGGTCTCCTTTAGGAGGGAGAAAGTGGAGTGGGAAAGCAGAATCTTCCTTACCACTTTCCCTTAACCGTGGTGGTCTTTCTATCTTTCTCAGGACAATTCAGGGGGAAAAGTCTTCCTTTTACAGAGAGACACTAGAACTTTCCCTTCCCGTCATGTTATGCTTATTGTTATAAAACGGTTAAGCCTTTTTCATGTCCAGGCCTTACTGTTAGTCAACCATTTCTAGTCACTCAGGGGAAAAGACCTATGTTAATTTAACTATTGTTAACTTAATACTGATCTTTAAAAGGATCCTTATCTTTTAGAAACACAATTTTTACTAAGTGGAAAAGAATAGTGTGAGTTGTTTAAACTAGAAGAAAAAGTAAATAGAGGTAAAAATAGGCAGGGACGACCATGGTAGAGGATTCTGAGGGCTGGATGATGATCATATGGAAGCTCATCACACTGTTCTAATTTCATGTGTGTCCAAAACTCACCAGGGACTTACTTCCCTGGTGGTCCACTGGTTAAGGCTCCAAGCTTCCTTGCCAGGGGGCACAGGTTGATCCCTGGTTGGGAAAGTAAGATCCCCATGCATCTTGAAGCAAGAACAAAACTCTCCCCAGAATGAACAAAAAAACACTGCACCATAAAAGGTTAAAAAAAAAACAAACAAGACAAAATCTTGCTGACACATCATCTGTTTAGACCGGTGACTCTCAAGGATCTTGGATGACCATTTCTTTGAGGAGTCTCTTCATTCAACCAAGCTTGAGGAATGAGATGACCTTTCCCTTCCCAAAGCTCAAAATTCTTAAACAGTTTCAAATATTCCCATATGCTAAGGGAAAGGGCATCATGAACTAACAATGTTTTAGTTTCTGAGACCTTGTATCACTAAATCTTGAGGAAATCAATTCTCCTAAAATTATTTACCTATCAAAATTGCCTTTATACAGCTGATTTCCATTATGCCTCTTAGATTATAATCTCTAAGTGGACAAAGATTTAACTCATCTTTGCAGTTTTGCTGGTAAGTTATTAAAATTGCCACAGAAAATATCTGCCAACTCTAAATACTTCCCTCAAAGGGAAATATTGAATATATTCTTCTATGTTATCCTGTGTTGACTTATGACTCTGAATATATTGTAAATTGTGAATCATTTTAGGGTTACAAATAACTCAAATAACTCATCCATTAGCCTATAAATTTCACTAGATAAAAAAGTACAGGGGAGGGAGCAAGCCAATAGCTTAAGAGATATAATTTTTCTTTTTTTTCCAGTCTCACCCTAGGCCACATTTTTTTTTTTCAGTTTCATACTAGATCACAAAATTATACCAGTCTTCTTATTTGTGATGAGCTGAAGAAAACAGAAGAGTTCACATTCATGTTATTCTAACAACAAGGCCATGAAGCACAATAGAAAACTAAATTCTAATTGTAAATGTTTTTTTGCAACATAACATTTTCAAATCAGCTTAAATCCAGAGAGATTTTTTTATTACACAATTTGATTTTTACATCAATAAAATCTTAGATATAACAATACAGATGAAGGAACAACAATTTAATTTGTATTGAAATAAATATGAGATACACAAAGCACATACAGTGGAAAAGGGTCACAATAAATTATAAGTGGAGACATTATTTTGCTCAATCACCAGAGAAAGCCCTTGACACTTCCAATTTCACACCATCAAATTTATCATTCTTGCTGATTTAAGCAGAACACAAAACAAATATGGATCCCAGGGCTTACTTTCACAGGTACCAGCATAGATAATTTACTACAGTGATCCAATTTGGAAATCAGTAGGGACCACTAAATCACTGCATAAAATAAAGAGTGAATGAGGTCCTTTTTCCTTAGTGTCAGCAGGCTATGATTATTATGTTTATTAGATTTTCTTGAAAGGACTTCACATTTTCTCAAATATTCAGGAGCAGTATATTTCCCCTCTGAGCCCTACATTAGCATTTATGTGCTTCGGTCTTGAATACACAGTAATGATGAATTTTTCAATTTATTTTATAAATTTATATAATCTGGATAGTATTGGCCTGAAGAGTATGTAACTCCCCAACCTGTATAATATTAGATATTAAAAATGGATTCAAGAGAAGTTACTAAGAAATGCTGACATACTGTATATACAAATTTAGTTCAATATATCCCATTATATAGAGCACCAGAAGCAATGCATTTATTATAATCAAGCAATTTTCTATGACTCTCTAATCTTTGTGGCCCTTTTACATTTGTTCCAATATATACATATCACAAATGTTGCCTGCCTAAGACTTTGACCATTTGGTCTCAACTTACAAATAAAAACGTAAGCAAAAATCCATGTCAAAAGCGTTTATCTTAAAATTACAAAAGAAAATAGTCAAAGTTTGGAATTTAAACTGTTATGAACCAAGGGAAAAAAAAGTTAGTTCAAATGTACTGAGCATATACATGTATTTAAAAAAAGTAGCTTCAGAAAACTATGATGGAAAAAGTAAAATGATTCTTGGGCCTTTCCTTCTCCTGGAATATAAGCTAATTTTTAGATTCCAGCAAAGATATCTAGCAACAATTTTTTTTCTATCATTTTCTAAGAAAAAGAAACTGTTATAGACCAAAAAAATACTGTACTTTATCTCTGGTCACATCAACACATATTCAATGCAGGTCGGTTTTCCTATGTGCACTCCCTAAGAGCAGAAAGACTACTCTAGAATTAATCCCTCACACAGAGATGTGTTCCTTCTAAGTACCCTCCTGAATACCAGCTTAGAAGATACACGTCACAGAACAACTACCACCAGGAAACTTCCCAAACATTGAGCAGCTTCTTTCCTATCCTTAATACCAGATCCAATTACAACTTTCCACCCAGAATACTAGAAGAGGACTGCTCATTAAAATAATTTCTGGAAATAACTCCTGGATTTACAAAACATATATGCCTTTGGTATACACTAAATCCATTGAACTATGCTATCGTATAGCCTCTCAGAATTCTCTTAATTCTAGAGAAATTCCAGTGAGGTGTTAAATGAAATTAGCTGTCTCTGTAACTCAAACTGAATTTACAAATCTAGGCAGCATTCCTAATATCCAAAATTATTGACATGCTTTTGTATCACTGTGAAGTCTTAATTTTAAGAGGTGGAACTGGGTGTACCTTGTTTACTAAGAAATGACCGTGAAAAACATTAAGTACCATTTCCTATATACCTGAAAATGAAGGTGAAAGAACAACTTTATAACTGACGTGTTTAGGTAACTTAGGCACTTAGGGAAACAAAAACAGCAGCGAGCCCATGATCAACTGCGGCCTATGCTATTTACCTGGGAAGCGGGTATTAACAGGGGGCTTATTCCAGCTTTTGAACATTTTTGTATTTAAAAATGTACTCAAGAGTAAATGCCTACTAAATATTTACTGAATGCTGAATAATTACATATTAAAGAGAAGCATGGAATTCAGGTCCTTATTATAATGTTTTATGGCTGACTCAGGATTTAGTGGCATTTAACCTTCCAACATGGCATGAGAAACAGCTGGGGACTACTTGAAGAAAGAGTGCCACCTACTGCTCATCAGCATAACTGGTTACTTTCTCCCTTGAGGTCTTCATCACAGAATAAAAATCAGCCTCAATTTGGGTGACAGCATTAAGCTAGCAGATCAAAAAGGGCTTTGGGTAGTGGGTGGCGAGGAGCTTCAGACCTATGTTAATTAAAACACATTCGTTAGCATTACATAAGGATCTTTACCACATCCCTCAAAATTAAGTTTCATTCATTCTGATCTCAAAACTTTATTTAAGAAATTTCTCTTTGGACTGATGTTAAATATTTAAAATTCATGAGGAATCAAGCATACAAAAGGAACACAGAATCTTTGTTAGAATAAAGTAGATTCTGTATGAGGCCTACACCTGTCCAAGGTTCAATATTTAAAAGGGCTAGGACAGCAGCACGATACAACCCCCTAACAATCAGATATTCCAGATGTTAAACCAACTTTTTTTAAACACATAAAAATAAATTCAGCTATGCAGCTGTAACTTTTCCTAGTACACTCATTCTATATACTCTATTATAATAATTTCCTTTTTTGTTAAACATTTTGCATTGTGTAAATGACATCCAAGACATACAATTTTATTTTTTTGACCTCGCGGCATGTGAGATCATAGTTCCCTGACCGGGGCTTGAACTCGCACACTCTGCATTGGAAAGGTGGAGTCTTAACCACTGGATCACCAGGAAGTTCCTGTATTTCCTTAATTTTAACCTGATAAAGTTACACTGTACTTTCAGATGTCAAATGAGCTGACTGTGCATATTCATACTGCAAAATTCCTAACTACAAGTTCACACAAACTAAACATCTGGTGATGTTCAAATTGTAGGACTTACTTTTCCATGAGTTTAGTGAAAGGAAAGTGAAAGTGTTAGTTGCTCAGTTGTGTCCCACTCTTTGCAGACTCATGGACTGTAGCCCACCAGGCCCTTCTGTCCATGAAATATTCCAGGCAAGAACAATGGAGTGGGTTGCCATTTCCTTCTCCAGGGTATCTTCCAGACCCAGGGACTGAACTTGGGTCTCCTGCACTGCAGGCAGATTCATTACCCTCTGAGACACCAGGGAAGCTTATTTATAAACCAAACTTTTCTTTAAAAAATATATCAGAAGTATAATCCCATTATATGATAAAAGCCTCAACTTCTGAAGCACAGAGTTTTAAATTTTAATAGTATTAATGTTAAATTCTTTTTGTTAAAACCCACCTAAATTATTTCCTTTAGGAAAATCTTTTTGATCAATAATAATTTTCAAAATAAAGAAGAAAAAATAAAAACAGAGGCACACTTAACATATCATTAAAAGAAACAATCATGGTTAAAAGAGAACACACAAAAAGAAAATCAATAAATGGAAAAACTGGTAAAATGTAAGTTCCACATCTTAGTAGTTAATAGTATTGTCCCAGGGTTAATTTCTTAGTTCTGATAAATCTTGTATAGTTATGGAATCTGTTAATACAAGGGGAAGATGAGTAAAGGATATACAGAAACTCTACTATTTTTTACAACTTCTCTACAAATCTAAAATTATCTCAAGATAAAAAAAAAATTGTAGAAAACAAAGAAACTTAGTAACTTAAAATATAAATATGCCTTCAGCTGCCATAATTTCTTGATATAATTCAAATTTTTAAAAACATCATTAGAAATAATATATTGTTTACTTAACATTAAAGTTACTTTATTGCTCTAGAAAATTTAGTTTTTAAAACCATCAGATTACATACATAGTGATAATGAGAGTGCCCCCCAACAATCGACTGTGTATTATGAGGCTTCTCTAATTTTGTAGATAATATTACAAAATTACAAAAATAGCTGGTTACAGTTGAGCTATCAAGTAGGTATCACATTTCTATAGATCAAAAGTTGCATAAAAAGAAAACTGATGTTACTGCTAAGTCACTGAGTATATTTGAGAAATCCAAATTACATGCACATAGAAGAAAACTGGTTACAAAAACCATTACATTACTCTGCATTAACATTTTGCAATGTTTTAAACATTTCCAATCATGCAATAATAAATAAAGGTCAGAATGAATTTTAAAAGGAGTTGATGGAAGCTCAACAAACGTGTTTCACATGTTAAACAACTCAAATCCCAGTTGCATAATACATCCAATTTCTCTAAATTTATCCAGGCATTACAAGACTGAAATGCACACTATTTCCCCCACAACTCCTCTGGCCCCATTCCCAATCAATAACCTTACCTATAAACCTTCCTATTTAATCTTTTAAATGAAATTTGATGGGTAAGTATGTATGATCTTCATTATTATTTCAGAATAGATACAAAGTTCAGTCATAGCTCAATCTTCACTGACATTCCTTTCAAAGGGCACCTGAACTGGTGCAACTGTCTATGAAAATTCAAGCCTAAGAAACGGAGAAAACTGGCAGTCAAGAATCTGATCTAAGTAATTGCACCCACAATCCTGAAAGGAGGATTTACTATCTGAGAAATGTTACTCAACCCGTCTCTGAGAGGAAAACTTATGACTACTGCTCCCTGATGTAAAAGGCTCCGGTGACCCCAAGTATTTACCTAGCTGGTTAACGACCTTTCAGTTGGGCCTTTAAGAAAAAAAAAAACCACCAAGTAGAAGTAAATATGAAAATAAAATTTTGGAAGGTCATAGTATAAGATACATAAAGAAATCCAAAATAAATGTGTCCTAATGAAGCAGTACAAAATCTACATAAAAGCACTTTGAAATTAAACACAGGAGGAGGGACGTGTTTTTGCTACACCATCAACCAAAATTACTGAATGGCAAAAGAATACTGTCTCAAAGTATACTGAATTTACATGTTAATATTACCATAATGAACTCATGCCAGATGTAAATTCAGGTTACCAATTAGATGAAAACGAACTTTTAGAGCTATTTTTACCAGACAAATGTACTTCATGATAAAGGCACAGGAGCATCTAAAGAATTCTTGATACATTTATCACAAGATCCAAACTTCCTTAACTATTAACAACACATCACAATAAAGTTTCTCAGCAAGTGTTCGAAAGGCTTGATTTAACATGCCAGGAAAATGATTACTTTTGAGATGCATTTATGTAAATTATGTAAATTGCATTGAGGTCAGTTTTACACCTGGAATTAACCATCCCTAGCAGAAGTACCAGCAGCTAACAATGCTTATTTGTATTATATGTAACTTAGCTAGACGTCACACTATGCAACTGTTGGTGCCAGTCTGCTTATAAAGGCGATGCTCTGGAGACAGAGTCTTCTCACAAAGAGTGGGCAAGCAGGCTTCATTATAAGGTGTTCAACAACAATCCTCAGTTCATTAAACAAGGTCCTGCAACATAAAATAGTTTTTCTTTCAGAAACTCAATGAAAAAGCAATGTGATTCAAGAGTAAATGCTGATAAAGGACTTTCCCACTAAAGAATCTGAAGAAGTAATAATCAAGATGTACTTCAGGCAACATACAGAATTAAAATTCCCCAAATCAACACCTGTGTCCTTTTTTAGGGAAAATATTCATGATTTAATAAATGGCTCTCTAAGGACTGAGATTAGGGATGATTTGTATTTCCTTCACGGTAGAGTCACATAATCTTCACATCTGACTTAGGCAAATTTAACTAGGTCTAAAAAAAGAGAGCAAGAATGTGAAAGTTATCTAAAATAATGAGCAATCCTTCCTACCATTTCCTTAAAAGAACATACTGCCTCTGAGAGCTTTCCTCATCCGAAAGATGGGAATATGTACTTACTGGAGTCACAGTGAAGTTCCAAGGAGGCAACACAGAAGACGCTCTATAAATGTTGCTGTCATTCAGCTGCTGAGTCGTGTCAGACTCCGTGACCCCACGATGGTAGCCCACCATCACTCCTTACATCTAAAAACTACTAAGTTCCAAACTTCTTACCCTGAGGCTCAAGCAGTTTACGATACGGTTCCAATATGCCTTTTAAATCTCTGCTCTAACCACTTACCACTCAGAATTCCCCTTGCGGTCAGACAAGTCTACACAAGCGCCCCTTGAACTGTTTTCATCTTCCGGCCTCTGAAGTCGTGCTCCTACTCTTCTACCTAAATCGCTGTTCCTTATTCTCACTGTCTACTGGAAGTCTTTAGTCCTTCCAGAACAAATTAAAATACTTTGTGAAACTTTCCTGGGCTCTTCTCTCTTCTGGCTCAAGGATCTCTCCCCTCTTGTGGACTACAGTACTGATAGAATAACCATGACAATTCATCACAGGTTAACGTGTGAATACCACATCCTGCACTTGTTTCCTTTCTTATTTGTGATGTATTTCCTCAACTAGGACAGCACCAGGAGAGGGAGACTTTTGTCCCCCAGTTTTAAATTCCTTACGCTTTAGCACTGCTTTAGATGTGGTCAAGAAAACTTTGGTCTTAATGGCTGAAAAGCAAGCACCTCCTCATCAATCCTAGAACTTAGATTCGCAAAAACATTGCTTGCTTCTAAATTCTAACATAAAAGTTAAACAAGTCTTAAAAATTACAAATGGTATATTTCACAATACTATTAATAAATAAAACAGATTTAAACTAATCACAAGCTTACCGACAATATGGATTTCTTCGAGAGGAGTATCGCAGAGTAAGGAATCTATAGTATATAAAAGGCTGGAACAAACTTCCTTGACCACTGAAATAAACAAATACAAGGGAAATAAATACACATTATCGATTCATATGTATACTCAAAATTTAAAGGCAACTTAACTGGACAATGTATGTGTTTACATTCATCAAATGATCATAATAATATCTATCATATCTAAGTTCAAGTTATTCATGTAGGTATTGTTAAATTTTTTAAAGCTACTAAATAAATCAGAGAATGTTATATAAATGCTTCAAAAACTGCCACTAACAATTGGTAATCAAGTTTTAAAACTTTTTATAAAATATTTAAAATGAAAAGTAGTTTATTTGGTATAAACAAATAAGAAAATTAATAAAACCATATAGGCTCACTAGTAAATTTGAGTATAGGCTAAACATAGCCTATACTATTTATTTTTCTTGGTTAAAATCACAATCATAATACCCCAAGAGTCATATACATGTTCATGAAATTCTAAGTCTGGAATCCTTTCCTAGGAAAAACTATCTTAAGACGTTCACTAGAACCACCACAAATAAAACACGGCAATAAACTGACGGTCTCCAGGCAAGAATGCTGGAGTGGGCAGCCTTCTCCAGGGGCTCTTCTCCAGCCAAGGACTGAACCTGGGTCTCCTGCATTGCAGGCAGATTCTTCACCATCTGGACCACCAGGGAAGCCCAGCTGGGTAGCAGGGCTAAGTAAATGATATGTATATTTGATGGATTCAGTATGCAATTACTTAAAATCTTGACTACTGAAAACTATACAGGAACTCTGAAGAAAGCAGGATATAAAGCTATACATATTATTACAACTGTATTTTAAAAATCTGGAGAACAACAAATGCATCAAGATGCTAAATGTGGTTTGATTTTTAGGTTAAATTTTTTTAGCCTCCCCACTCACCCCTGGCAGAGCCACATAGCTTGGGGATCTTAGTTCCCTGAGCAGGGATCAAATCCAAGCCCCCTGCAGTAGAAGCACCGGGTCCTAACCACCAGACTCCAGGCAATCCTCCTTTTTAGCCTCCCTGCCCCCCAACTGTATTACTTTCATAATAAAAATTTACATGATTATAAATTTATAACTAAATATATCTACTTTCTCCAATAAATCATGTGATAAAACTTTAACTCTGTAAATTGAAAAACAGAGGCATTACAGAACACATTAAGGAGAAAAGAATATTCAATGAAACACAAATTTTCCATCTCCAAGTTAGTTCCTTCCTCAAAGTTATTATAGCAGAGTCTCTAATATATCCTTCAAGAAATTTACATAAATAAGTGTATATAATGGCTAACACGCAGTGCTTACTCTGTAATGCACTGAACCCAGTTAACTCTAGGAAGGAAGTGATATTATCATTCCTATTTTAAAGATGAGGAACCCTGTGGATGTACCTAGAGTTTGTCATACAGAGGGAATAAGTCAGAAAGAGAAAAATAAGGATCACATATTGACGCACACATACGGAATCTAGAACAATGGGACTGATGGACCTGCTCGCAGGGCAGGAGTGGAGAAGGCAGAGAATGGACGTGTGAACACAGGCGGGGAGAAGAGGATGGAGCAAGCTGAGTGCAGCGCTGACACGCACACCAGCAGGTGTAGACAGACGGCGGGCGGGAGCTCTCCGCTCAGCTCAGAGACCCAGCTCAGCGCTGGTGAGGACCGGGAGGGCTGGGGCGGGGACTCGGGGGCAGGGGCAGGGGGGAGAGGATCCATGGGGAAAACCCTACCTACAGTTCTCAACCAATTTAAAATTTATTGTTTCTTAGCGACCATCCTCTACCACAACACACAAATTATCTTATTCTGTTTACAACCTGAAATATTCCATTTTATGCATGTACTAACAAGCTCTCTACTAATGAACAAACCCAAAATGATCATCCTTTTATCTGTCTTTGCACATGCGTGTGTATTATGTAAGATAAACTAACTCACAGACCACATGTGTTGGATAAACTCATGAACTGTTCACTTCTAAATACACAGTTTTATGCACTATTGCTACAAATTTAACTTAATAACAAGGCCTTCTAATATTAGACTGTGCTTCTACCATGAAAGGTAGCATTTAAGGAATAATGACTTGAAATGTTTAATTTTATAATGTGTTATATTAAAGTGACATACTTGAACCCTTAATAGCTTCTCTTGTTAGGAAATTGAATAATACTTTATTACTTAGTTTTACTTTTTTAAAATAACAACATGATTCTTCTATTTAAATATTTTGGTAAATTCTCATTTCCTTTACAGTAATCTTAAAAATTAAAATCAATTTGTACATTGTAAGTGTTTAAATAAAGGACTAAGTACCACAACTGACTTAATATACCAATATAGGAAAAACTTGGTATGCCAACAAAAAATTCTCTACAGTTCCAATAATGACGTTTTTTGTTTAAGTGAGCTTGGCATCTCAGCATTTCATAATAACTCTCTTCAGCTTACTTGAAAGGAGAACAAACTGTTCTGTTTATTAACCTGAATAGACACCAATTATCTCCACAAGTAGAGTTAGTTTTGGTAGCGACATTTTAACTTTCACTCAGGTACATAAAACAAATCACAGAACCTGGGGACACCCAAGACCAGGTGACCCAAAAACACAGAAAAATGAGCAAGAAAGTAAGAGGGCAAAAAGTTCCCTTCACCAATTAAAATGTTTAAGTGTATGATGAGGATCACAAAAAAGATGTACTAACTTCTAGGGTGAAAATTCCAGAGTTGAATAATAGACAAATACAGTTGCATCAAATTCCATACTTAACATTCATTGAATGTTACAATTGGAAGGATTTTTGGCAGTTACTAATTTCAACTACTATTAGTTTTTCAAATGTAGAAAACCAAGGCCCAGAAGGCCTAGTTAATGGTCAAATCAACCAGAATCCAGCTCCCTGACACTCAGTAAGAAGTTTTTCCATTGTGCCATTCTAGGAGCCTATTTAGATTATATTATCTAGTTTGGAACCCCACAGCTTAACAACATGTGGTGATACTGGAATTTTCAGAGGAAAGTATTATTTACAACAATGGTACAGATGCATTTATGAGGAAATCTAGAAAGTTCTCTTACCAGCTTTAAGAAACACTGCTAAGGAAAGGAGTAACTGCTGGTATATAAAAACCTCACTAGTTAATCAAGGCAATGAACATTAAAATGAAATATTTCATAGACAAAAATGTTTGTTACAAACTAATGAGATTATGGAAAACAGGTAATACCGATCTATTAGAGGGCAATTTGGTACATGGTCTATTAAATATAAAATGTACCCAACTTAGACTCAAGTATATATAGATTCACACAAAAGTATAAGCAGACAAGTAAAAAAATGTTTACTGCAGCAACATTTGGGAAAGTAAAAATCTGAAAACAAGTGACCATCAACAGGGCAATGGGTAATAAAATGTAGCATAATAATATGATGGAATACTCTACAGCCATTAAACAAAACAAACCAGAACTGTGAATGTCAAAATAAACAGCTCACAAAAACGTACTGTACAAGTGAACAAAGCAAGATGCACACGACTGACGCTTGTGATGTATAAAAAAAACTAAGCAAAGCCCGTAAATACACCCGTCAAATAACAACATACATTTCCCCCCCTCTGTGTAAGCACTTTAAGATAACTACATGTATGTACACGGATCAAATTCCTTAGCTCTGAGGAGGAGAGGACAGAATTACAACTAGCATTCATAGTCAAATGAAATTTTAGTTTTTTATCTGTCATGTCCTATTACCTGAGAAACTGAAAATTGAAAAAGCAATAATCTGGGAAAAATGTACTTTTATTTAGCTATTTTCCTTTACATATTTTTACATTTTTTTAATTTGTTTTTAATTGGAGCATAACGGCTTAACCACGCTGCGTTAAGTTTCTGCCGTACAACATAAATCAGCCTCGCCCTCAAGAGGGAAATGTAGTTTTATAACTTAAATTCAGGAATACAGAGAGTGAGGTCAATACTATCTTAATGTTCTAGTTTAAAAATGAAGGTTTTCCTTACTTATGCATTCTCATAACTAACAGACAAAATAAGGAGGGGGCAACAGGCAACTATCGATACCAGACCTTAACTCTTCAGGTTTTTCTCCAGTGTGGGAAAAATAACCTCAGTGACGTTACAGTGGATTAAATTAGCCTAAGACTCTTTCAAAAGTAGTTACTTGGAAAATAATTTTCAAAATGTTAAATAACTCATAAGGAACAAGACCGACGACAAGCTCCTGGGTTTACTCCAGGCAGCTACAGCAGCAGCACGGGCGTGGCAGTTCTCGACCATCAGGTGAGAAGGTGGCCGCTGAGGTTCACCCAGCTCTACACGGCAGGACTGACTTCAACAGACTTAGGCAGCATAACATTTGAGTTGATACATTTATTATACTCACTAAGACACCAGCCTCCTAAATAAAACAAATGTATCTTTATTCTTACCTGAAAAGCATAAAAACTGTAGCAGGCATCAAGAATATTTCATTACATGCAATGAATTTCAGAATATTCTGTTGATTAGCGCTTAATTTATCCAAGAGAGATCTCAGCAGGGGTAAACTATTTGAACCCTTTGCCTTAAAACATAAGAAAACAAGTATTAGAAGTCATGAAAGCATTTTTTGATCACTCAATTATTTTCTTTCCTTAGATAAATGGCATATCTAACATGCAATAACAACCAAAAGACAATTATTCGAAAATGATGATATAAAAATTTACAAACTATACATTTAGGGACAAAAGTTAACATATTTTCCTGCTTTAATGTATTTTCTATCTTTGAAGAATTAAATAGAGAACTTTAAAAAAAGCCCTTTTCATTCACTGATGCTTTATTTTCCTTAAGAAAGATTAGATTATTCCACTAAAAGTGGTGGTGATTTCTCTCAACCATAACAAAATCTGGCTATGCAGAAATATAAAGTATCAGAGATCCTTAGTTAATTAAAGATAGAAATCACAAAGTTCAATTACTGCTGTAACCCAAGAACTATGGAAATAAAGAAAAAGGCCAACACAATGCAAATTTCTGGGTATTTTAATTTAAACTTGAGTGTACATGCAGTCAATCTGCCTGGCACATGGAAGTTATTAGGCTAAACGTTCCGACTCAGGAATAAGAAAATGTTTTAGAAAAGCAGTAGTTTTGAACATCAGTGTAAAGAAATTCAGTACACTCTACTCATCTAGTATGTTAAAATCACTGACAGAACAAGAGACTTCCGACAACTTATCAAATATATTTCAAACTTCAGAAACTCCTCCAGGAACTGGGCAGTGATTTTAGATACAATCCATTAAGACAAAACGTACTATTTTATTGAAACAATAAAAAATTCCAAAATTTTCAAATCACTAATTCAGAGCAAGTCTGTAAGGAACATAGGAACTTTCTGAGACACATGCCCAAATGTCTTAGAACTCAAATTTGTGTCAACTACATGTAAATCCGGGAGTCAAAAGGCAAGGCCAAAAATGTTTTACTTACATCAAGGATCTTTTTTGTGTACGTGGCAGCATGAAGCAAAGAAAATAACAAGACTGGGAAAATACTCACTGAAGAAAATAATTAAGGAAAACATTACAAATTCATCAAGTACTTTGCACAATAGGGTATGTATTATGTTCAAGTATACAGATCTGAAATGGCATCTGCTAAAATGAGTTCAGTGACAGCTTCTGTTTTACTGATACTTTATAAACGGAAGTTTTTTTTTAAATCTGTAAAGAAAGTCATTTTTTTTAAACCCATAGTTCTTATGAATAGTGAAAAAGTTTTTTCACCTATTTCTAGTATATAAAATATTGTGAACATTTGCTAAATTAAACTAAAATCTAGGCTACCTCAAAGTGATAAGTAATATGGCTTTTAACCCCACAATAGTCATTCTGGACAGAATACCTTAGCCATCAAGTACCAACACAGTCTTTGTACTGCTTTCATCAACTTAATATAGCGTAATGGTTTAAAAAGTAGTTCCCAAATTTTCCTCAACTATAGATCTTTAATTCATTTTTTCCTACAAGGACTTCATTATTTTGAGATACTGTTCAATCAAGCTTATAAAAGCTTGACTATAAAGTCAAGCTTTCATGGTTAAGGTATTCTCAGTCTGAGCAAATAAAAGACATTGTATATCTGGTTTATATATATACTCAATTGAGAATCTCATCAGTTTTAATTACAGACATGAGCAAAGAATCGTTATTTTAAGTTTCATTATTTGGCTTTTTGTGATAGCTATTATATACAATTTTCTTTTAGCTTTTTTAAAAAATGGAAATTGCTCAAAATACTCTATTTATCCCAACTTCTGCTAGGTTGATAACAAAAAACCCCCACTTGTCCAAGTTATTTCCATGAAATGACATAGACTGTTAATCATGAATGGCAAAAACACTTGTCCTCAAAACAGTAGTAATTTCTAAAAAATAGTCCATGATATTTTTCTACACCAACTGGAAGCTTGGTGTGAGGGAACTGATGACCACTACGACACAATCTGAGTATTAAATTCATTATAACTGTAACTCATCATCTAGGACCCAAAGGTTCCTAGGTTCCCACTGGCAAGTAAAACACTGGCCCACAGCCGAGTGCTGTGAGAATTCTAACTAACATAAAAGTTCTCCGATTAATATCCTGACCAAATCTTCCCTGTCACTTTTAAGAATTAAATAAAATGTCAATTTCCTGAGAAGAGACCATACATATATAAAAATAGCTTTACACTTTTAACAGAATCCTAAATTCAGAGTCAAGATATCTGGGTCTCATTCTTGGCTCTGACACTAACTTCATTTCCCTAGGCCAAGTTCCGTCTTCTGTTGTATGAATTTGCAGTGATCAAAGCTAGGGGTTTCTAATAAGTCCTATCTCTAACATTCTATAGTTCAGAAATCCTTGATAAGAGACTCATCATCTTAGCATTCATTGTTAAACTATTTAGAAAATTCAATGGACAAAGCTGCTGCTGCTGCTAAGTCGCTTCAGTCGTGTCCAACTCTGCGACCCCATAGATGGCAGCCCACCAGGCTCCCCCGTCCCTGGGATTCTCCAGGCAAGAACACTGGAGTGGGTTGCCATTTCCTTCTCCAATGCATGAAAGTGAAAAGTGAAAGTGAAGTCGCTTAGTCGTGTCAGACTCTTCATGACCCCACAGACTGCAGCCTACCAGGCTCCTCCGCCCATGGGATTTTCCAGGCAAAAGTACTGGAGTGGGGTGCCATTGCCTTCTCCAAGGGACAAAGAGTATGTAACAGGAAAAGGACAATATATCACCTTTTTAAGAGCAAAGATCACAACATGACTTTGGGCTCACTTTTACTAATGTTAATATCTAACTACTTTAGGAATCAGAGATTAGTATTTCTTGCCAATTAATAGCTTATGTTATTCCCACTACATACTCCCCTCCTAGTAAGAATTTAAAGAACATTAAATCCTTAATCTTCAACATTCCCTAGAGAAGGCATAGCAAATAACTGGACAGAAAAGGCAGAGAGGTTGTCCTCATTGTCAGGAGTCATTTGACAGCATCTCAAGATTCACTCAGTAAAACTGTCCCAGAGGTCATAATTGATGTGTTCAATTTGCTCTACATTAATATCTAGAAAACACAGTTTCTACCATTTCTATTCTTCTCTTCAAAGAAACTTTAAGCTACTAAAGGCAGAAACAAGAATCTCTAAATAATTTTCCATTATATCTCAGAAAAGAAAGAATTTTAATATTGCTGATTGTAAAGAAACTCAATGAATGTGACTGATAAAAGCAGGTCAATCCAATGATATGTCAACAAATGTGCTTATGGCTGCAGTACAAGGATTATCTAGTGAGTTTTACCTACATTACTATTCACTTGCCAATGTGGTATCAGGCGGGTTATTTTAAACTCCTTGAGCCTCAGTATACTTATCAATAATACAATGCTCATAATAGTTTTCTTTAGAATGTTGCAAGGATTAAATACGTCAAGTTCACATACATTGGCAAATAGGTGCTCAAAAAAATTTTCCTTCCATTCTCTTTTCTTTAAGACTTGTGTTAGAGATATATTTTATTTGCTTTCCATTATGTACAGTTTTATCATAAATATTCAAGAACATTTAAGAGCAGCACTTCACAGAATATTTTCCTGAGGGATGATTCAAGGGGAGCTGGGTAGGGGGGTGGACAACCAATTAAAATGATTAACTCTTAGCCTCACAATGCACATTACCATATCAAAGGTCCCACAGTAAAAACTGTTTGACGATGTTAAACCTATTGCTTCCCAAACATCAAACTGCAGAATCTCTTCCCCTCCATTTTAAAATATACCTATTATCCCCACAACACATTTCTGAAATGTATAAACATACAAATTCCAAAAATCCAGAGTCTGTCCTTATTTTCTACTTTGTGCTGCGCTGAGTGGCTCAGTTGTGTCTGACTCTCTTTGACCCCATGGACTGGAGCCTGCTAGGCTCCTCTGTCCACGGGGATTCTCCAGGCAAGAATACTGGAGTGGGTTGCTATGTCATCCTCCAGGGGATCTTCCCAATCAAGGGATCAAACTCAGGTCCCCTGCATTGCAGGCTAATTCTTTACCATCTGGGCCATCAGGGTAGCCCAAGAATACTGCAGTGGGTAGCCTATCCCTTCTCCAGAGGATCTTTCCAACCCAGGAATCGAACCAGCATCTCCTGCACTACAGGCTATTCAAAGCAAATACTAATTTCTTTTTACTTTATTAATTATCTCATTCTCGGCTTAAATATAAGTTATTTCTTGATTAATTCCCTTTTGTTTCTAGCTTATCTTTTCTTAAAGCAAGACATCTGGCATCTTCCCAAAGAAGGTGTGAATTAAATGAAAGAAACTTACATATTAAAATAAGTCCTCCATGGGCTTGTTGCTTTGAATCTGAATTTTGCAATATCCATTGCTAACAGAGAAGTTTATAAGATCAAATATAAAAAGTTTAAAATTCCCAATCACCTTTTCAAAATTTGGACTTGACATTTTAGAGTCAGAAACTCTTACACTTAACGTATCTTCTTTCAAATGAAGTGCCAACAAACCAACCAACCCAGGCTTCATGGGACACCCTCACTGCTGAATCCTTCCAGTAGCAAAAAATAATCAAAAGTGATCTCCCTACATTCAGTAGGCAATTTCAGTATCAAAACGGTAAAAAAGGATACTTGTAACAGGGTAGGAATTGACAAAGATGAGTGAATACAACAGGTAGTGGCAGCTGTCCTCCAACAAAGCCTGGGCCAGGAACGCTCTGCTTAACTGGAAGTGCGGCAGTCTCTGGTGCAGCCTCAGGGCGCTAGTGAGAGCATTCGCCAGCAGAGCACGCTGGTAAAAGCTCGCTGCTTCATGCAACCTGTGAATTACAGAGGAGAGATCATCAGGAGATGTAAACAGCTACCATATCTCTTCCTCCTTTGTGAATTGCATCATAATTGCACAACACCTAATAGCTAAATCTATTACTTAATAGAAAAAAAAAGTATGTGACTCATCTGAAGCTTTTTAGAAGCATCATTGTATACATATACCCAACTGAACATCCATTTCTACTGAAGTATAACTGATGCGCAATATCCTACTGCATTTTCTAAAGCAGCCACTCTTCCTCTTAAACACTCAAAACAGCGAAAAAACATGACCTCATCCCCACATTCATTTTCTCTCAGATTTTCAATGTGGTGTTACTTTTCACAAAGCACATAAAATATACCTCCTGTTGGTACTATTACTAGAATATTAGTGCCTTTAAGGGTGAGACATCTGTTTTATTATTTATCAAACCCCTGGCTGTTTAACAAGGTATTCCAGAAAAAAATGACTGAACAGGTGACTACCAACGGCAGAAACACCGTAATACGCACCCAAGCAGAGGCAGAACGAACAGAGCCGAGCAGTAAACTGTGAACAAGCGAGAAAGCCACATCGCTGTGTCCAGTTTGTTGGCCATCATGAATTGCTGAATTTAAAAGGAAAAATACTGTAGGTAAATGAAACTTGCAAATTATGTTCTCAAGGATGACTATTTTGCAATGTTATTCCTATTCAAAATGTCTCAACGCTCCTGTAGCAACTGTTTTTCTAGGCATAACTCTCAGCGCAATTGTTTCTTCATCAGTGAGTTTCTTCCTTCTGAAAGCTCCCTGACAAGTCTTTCACTGATTTCTGTGGCCCGAGATTAACCATCCACATATCACTTTCTTCTCCACTTTTTCTTCATTCTTTCTTTTCTTTTGCTGCATTTTGCTAAAAGATGTGTCCATCACACAAATTCAGTAACTTAAAATTGATTTTCTCAAACTGTATTTCATAGTCAAATTCTCAAGTGGCTTTTACATTTTTTGATAGAATCTACATAAACAATTTTTACATCAAGACCCAACATAAACATGTGAGTATATAAAATAAAAATTTCACAAAAACAACACTTACTTTTACTATGTGTGATGGATTCTGCTATTTTGTATTCTATTTAATGTTTTAGAAACAATGTTTACACAAAAAGGATTTCAAACCTAATAGGTTTTAACCTGGAGTCTCAAACACTGCTGGAAGCAATCTAACTTTAATTCTCTTTCGAAAGAAGATATAAAAAACTTTGGGGAAAAAATGCAAGTGTATTTTAAAATTCAAGGATGTTTTTAATTTTATTGCAGGCTTTCTAAGAGTATGCAGGTAATTTCAGATACATGCCTCTGGGTTTATTCTATCCAAACCTACTACATGTTACTCTTGTAAATTTAAATGTTCACCAGTAAGTCAAGTGAAAAGATGAATCCAGCTTACAGTGCTCAGTTTCTCTACAAATATTCAGACTCTAAGCAATTGTCTGAAATTTAATTTTAGAACATTATGCATGTGCATTTTTTACTACACAGTTAAAAAAAAGATCTAAGAAAATGTATTGGTTTACATTTTAAGAGTGAACTGACTATGACAAATAATTCAGGCAAAAAATATCAATGAATCTTTGGGTGAAAAACATATTGAGGTGAAAAATTATTCACATAATCTTAAAGTATCATGACACAGAATACTTTTTATTCACAAAGAGAGTAAGTTATCCTTACAATACAGAAATCTGGTGGACACCACCAAAGCCAAATGACCAAACTCCAGTGATGGGATAAATCAACATAAAATGCTTCCTGATATATATATGAAATGCCCTGAGAAGAATGAAATCTCTTTTATTTACTATTTCTACCAAGCATTTAACCTGAATCTAGTGGGGGGAGCGGGGGAGACAAAAAATTAGACAATTCCAATTTAAGGAGCATTCTGCAAAATAACAGGTCTGGACTCTGGTAAGACAAAAATGGTAAGAGAAGAACAAGGGAATTATTCCAGACTAAAAGGGACCAAAGGCCAGTAAACACATTGCAAGCTTTTGACTGAGTTTGGATAAGGAAGCAATTTAAAGGACAATTGAGGAAATTTGAATATGAATTGTACATTAGGTGGTAACAAGTAGCAACGTTAAATTTGCAAAATGAACTACAAAAATTTTTGAATTAACTGCATTGTGGGCTACACAAAAATATTCTACATAAGTACTACATTATGGTACATTATGTACATTAGTACAAAAGTACTAATTATAATGACGCACGTAACTCTGAAATGGTTCAGCAAAATAAAAAGGTGTGCAGAGAGAAGAGATGCTGCAAATTTTTTTCAAAAAAGTGATTCGCTGAATTCACATGCCTAGTGTTTAAGTACAATTATGCTTCTGGTACAAAAAAAAAAAAAAAGACAGTAAGCAGCTGATATGCATCCTAGGAATAAAAGTTTACATAAGCTTAATATTTCTCTTCGTAAAATGACGAAGGGGGAAAAGAGAAAAAACCGCTCTTTCTTTTGCTTAAAAAGGGGCAGACGTGCTCTCTGCCAGCACGCATGTGCGGAATGAGGCGTGTGTCACAGCACAATCTCAGGTCGCATCTTCAACAGTGGGACCTAGGACAGAGACCGACGGGTGGGAAGAGACGAGAAGGCCCGCTCCTCTGTCCTCGGCATGCAGGTGGGCATACAGGTGAGGGCCACTGCTGGAGGCCCGCCTGTTGTCGTTGCCGAAAGGGAAACTTTAGCTCCGTCTAACGTCTTAGCTCACGATCGACTCTCTCCCCACCCCCCACCCGAGTCACTAATCCCAGTCCCGAAAGCAATGAGCCGGTGGAACGCCCGGGACCCAACTTCCAACACTCCCAGCTCGTTCCTAACTTGCAAATCAAGCCAAACGATCCTGTCCGTTCACTTACCACTGCGCCCGCCCCTTGGGGGCCGTTGGGGGCCGTATCCGCCATGGGGGCGCTCACACTAGCGTCTGAGACGCTGCACTCGGGGAGGGAAAAAAGAAGGAAGGTCAGCGCCGGGGCCGCAACTCCGGGAACCGGCTTCCCTGTTCTCTGCGCGAGCTCCCGAACCTCCACAGAGCAAAGCTCTCGCCGCTTCAGTGCAGCGGACTGTCCCAAGGGCAGCCGCAACGGCCGGGCAATAGCCGCTTGGCACAGGCCAAGAGCAAAGCTGGGTTTCTAGAAAGACCGAGACGAAGGCGGAGCTTCGGAACAGGGCCCAGCAGGACCGACCCAACGCCACCGGCTCCAGGTTATTGCCGAACCCGGAAGTGCTCGCTTTGCTTCCGTGGGGAAGAGGCGGTGACGCAGGAGGGACAGCGGCGCGGTGCCCCGAGGCATGACGGGAAGTGTCGTTTTTCTTGCTTTGCCTTCCCGTTTCGTGCGCGCCCATTGCTCTGTAAGCTAAGAAGCCGGGCAGCCGAAGCAGCTTTTCTCTCATCGTCCAGTCACAGCTGGTCCACTCTATCCGTGGCCAAACCGCAAAGGCTCTCTACTCCCTGACACAGAAGCCTCGGAAATGTTTTCTTTGCCGTTTTCTTTCAGAAGCCCACGAAGCTCTTTGATGCTACCTCTAAAATGAGTTAGTTCAACAAGCACTTAAATGAGAGCTGCTATGTGACAGGCTCCGAACTTGGCAAGGAATATTTCAAAGATGGTTATGACACAGGCTGCGGGAGAGAGAGGAGAATCGGCAGTCATAGCCCAGTGCTTTCTGTAATGCGTGCAGAGGCGGAGGTCGGAATCAGAGGGGTCCCGGAAGCGTTCCCAGAAAACCTAATTCTGGCGCAAAGTTAAATGGGGAAGGGGAATGCAGACAGCAACAGAACGTGCATGAAGCAACTGTCAGTTCAGTATAACCACAAAGATCACTCTGGAAACAGGATAAGGGGATGATCAGAGGGGGCAAACCCATAAGCCCACCGGGGGCAGGCTTCCCTGGTGGTCCAGTGGTCAAGAGTCCTTCTTGCAATGCAGGGGACGCAGGTTTGATCCCTGGCCTGAGAAGATCCCAGGAGCAAGTGGGCAGCTAAGCCTGTGCCCTGCAACCCCTGAGCCGGAGCGCAGCAACTACGGAAGCCCTCCTGCCCTAAAACCCGTGCTCAACAAGGGAAGCCACTGCAGTGAGAAGCACGTGAATCGCGGCCACAGACTAGGCCCTGCTCACCGCAACTAGAGAAAGCCCATACCGCCAGCAGCGATGAAGACTCAGCACAGCCAAAAATAAATCAATAAATAAACATTTTAAAACACCAGGGACTTGCGGACTTCCCTGGTGGTCCAGTGGGCAAGACTCTGAGCTTCAAGTGCAGGAGGCCTGGGTTCAATCCCTGGTAGGAGAGCTAGATCCCACAGGCCACAGTTAATGGTTCTTATGCCACAAATAATGATCCTGCATGCCTCAAATAAGACCCAGCACAGCCAAAGACATAAACACACACACACACACACACACACACACACACACACAAAATCCAGGGGCTTTATAGGGAGGCCATTGCATATACAAGGGGAAAAGTGATGGGTTTCTGAACCAAAGCAGTGTTGCAGGGGAAGAGAAAAGGAAAGATGACTTGAAGAGGCTATTCAAGATTGGTGGCTAACTAGGTTTGAGTAGGCTGGAGAGGGAAGGTCATCTTCCAAGACCTAGAGAAGAGCTGTAGAGAAGGAAGACTTGGAAGATCTGGAGACTGAGAATAAAAACCTGAGGGTTTTGGAAGGAGGAAGCTGACTAGAGATACACAGTAGGCTGGTACCACACTTGAAAAGCATGACTCCTTTTTTTTTTTCCTGGCTTGCGGAATCTTCGTTCCCTGCCTTGCCAGGCCTGCTGCTCCAGTTGTGTCCAACTCTCTGCTGCCCTTTGGAGTGTGGCCCTCCAGGCTCCTCTGTACATGGGATTCTCCAGGCGAGAATACTGGAGTAGCTTGCCATTTCCTACTGTAGGGGATCTTCCCAACTCAGGGATCAAACCTACGTCTCTTGTGTCTCCTGCATTCGCAGGCAGATTCTTTACTACTATAACCAACTGGGAAGCCCTTAGTTCCCTGACCAGGGATCAAATCCATGTCGGTGGTAGTGAAAGCTCAGAGTCCTAACCACTGGACAGCCAGGGAAGTCCCAATATATTCCTATTCTATTGGAGAATTTATTTGATTCTCTTTTGTATTATAACCTGATAATTTTATATTCTTATCAAAGGTCTTACATTTCAGAAAGGAAACATGAGAACATGGAAAGTAGAAGAAGGTAGAGGACTTTCAGTGAATGGCCTTATACACTGTATTTATAATTTATTTATCTATTTTTAAACATTATTGGTTTTTTTGGCCCCACCCGGTGAGATGTGGGATCTTAGTTTTCTGACCAGGGATCAAACTGGGACCCCCCCCTGCAGTGAAAGCACAGATTCTTAACCACCGGACTGTCAGGGAAATCCCTGTATTTATGATTATAAAAAAAATATTCAATTAAAAATAAAAACATTAAAAATGGCCATAAAATAATACTAATGTGGAATTAGTCCACTAATGGACTAATGTCCACTAATAATAGAAAGACCCATCAGTGAATGCTAAAACCATTGAGAGAAATGTTGATGGCACAATATTGACACAATTCTAAAGTATCACTCCAGAGATTTGTAGTTTAAAAAAATGAATCTTTTCCATGGAGAGAAATGCCAATTGAGCCTTAATCAAGAGATCAAATTTAGCACCATAAATATACTGGGTTATCCTGACACTGTCTCCTGATGTGACATAATATTTACAATATTCTCTAAAGAAATTCTTGGCAGATTATTTACTCAAAATTCAATCCAGCCCATCTAGACCTAACTTCCAGGCTACAGAAAATGTAACGAGACAGAGTAACAACTTAAACAACAGCATGAGACAAAAATCAAAATGCAGTTTTGATTTCTACAAAATAACTGGCCAGGATCCTTCAGAAAATAAGTATCATTACAAAAGGTGAAAGAACCATTCCAAATTAAAAGCATGTACAAAGTCATAGTAGGGCTTCCCAGGTGGCTCTGGTGGTAAAGAATCTGCCTGCCAATGCAAGAGATGCAAGAGACACAGGTTCGATCCCTGGGTGGGGAAGATGCCCTGGAGCAGGAAATGGCAACCCACTCCAGTATTCCTGCCTGGAAAATTCCATGGACAGAGGATCCCGGGGGGCTACAGTCCACAGGGTCACGAAGAGTCAGATACGACTGAGCACACTCAAGCATACACACATGCAAAGTCATAACAGCCAAGGGCATGGTTTGATTGTCTAGGTTCTGGGTTGGGAGAGAGCAATAAAAGAAACTTGGGGACAATTATAAAGTTTGGACACTCGATTACAGAGTGAATATTAGATGACATTATGTGACTGTTGTTAATTTTTTTGAGGGATATGTGATTTAGAGGTAAAGTTTCAGAATGTCTGCAACTTATATTCAAAAGTGTCAGCAAAAAAAAAAAAATAGATGGACAGATAGAACAAAAGCAAATGCAGCAAAATGTTAATAATTGCTCAGTAAAGATGGAAGAGTATTGTATTATTCTCTGATTTCATCTGCGTTAAAATTTTCCACATTAAAAAGCTTGGAAGAAAATAAAAGGAATTTTGTTATAGCAATGTAATGCCTTCTGAGTTTTAGTATGCCCAAAATCGTATGGTAATTTATTATCAGGTATTATATATAATATTCAGTCAACTGACAACTCAGTTTGTTTTTCCAGGGATATTGAAAATAAACAATTGAAAGCCAACAGCAGCAGGACATGTCACTTTGGCATAAGGGTTATTTTAGGCTGAAGGCAATTGAGAAGCAGCAATTGAGAATCTCTTCTCCCCTCCATTTGCCTAAAAACAGAACATAAATTTGTGAAGTTCTGCCTCCTCCTCTCTCTACCACGAAGAACAAAAGTTACCGGCATCAGCACAGACATGGCACCAAAGCAATCTATGTAACAGACTTTACTAACCAGCCCTCATTTTCCACTGGTTCCTCTATATAGCTGCCTTCCCACAATTTGCCACTCTAGAAACCCAAAAGTCCTTTTCCTTTGTCTTGTCACTTTCTGTTAAGATGCTGCATATGCCAGAGTTTTAACCACCCACTTTGAGTTACTCCCACGTGCATGAATCATGCACGTTAGAAACTTTCCAGGTTAATAAACTTTGATTTTCTCTTGTTACTCTTTTTGTCCATCTAGTTTACAGGACCGCAGCCAGTGAAACTAAGGAGGGTTAGGGGAAAACTTTTTTCCTCCCATACAAAAGTCACTGAGATTGCAAAAGGAGTTGTTTACATGGTTATTGAGTCAAATTTTTTCCTAAACTCTAGCCTGGTATTTTAAATTGTCTCTTTGTTCAGTGCCCTAGAAAATTTGACAGCTACTAAGACTCAGAAGATTGAGTAAGGTGCCTTTCTTACAGAAAGAAAAAGAGGTTGGCAAAGAACTAGTGTGACGTGTTCTCAGAGAGATAACTTTTATATCCTTATCAAAGGTCTTACATTTGAGAAAGGAAACTTGAGAAAATGGGAAGTAGAAGAAGGTGGAGGAATTTTGGTGAATAGCCTTGTGCACTTATTTATGATTTACTGTTTATTTAATTTTAAACTTTTTTTTTGGTCACACCTGGTGGCATGCCAGATCTTAGTTTTCTGACCAGGGATGAAACTGGCACCACCTGCAGTGGAGTTTATGGTTTGGTCAATTTCATTAAAATGATCAGTGCCAGCAGATCTTTCAGAAAACCTTTTCTTTACTCCCGGGAGTCCATGTGTCACAGAAGTTAATCTCTTGCCATATTTACTTTATATATTTTCTTCTTTATAAAGCAATACATATACAGTTGTAAATCATCCCCATCCCATTATCCCAGTTACCCAGAGCTACCTCTTCATGGAAGTTACTGCTGTATTCTTTCTGTTCATGTTTTTATTATTTTATTACATACATACTTATTACCTAGGTACATGGAGAATAAACAATATACAGTACAGCTTTAGCATTTTTAATAGATGGTACCAGACTTCATGAATCCTCTTGGAACCTCCTTTTTTCAGGGTTTAAGCTATGTCCACGTTAGTATACCTAGGCTCAGTTTATTTATTCTAGTGATAAGTACTATATCTTATAGTACTTTTTTATTTTTGAATTGCCAAAATTAATCTTAATGATGAACATTTAGTTTTTCACTTTTAAAATCATTTCTACAGTGAATAGTTTTGAGCATGTATCTAGAGTAAATATTTGACTTGGAATGGGTAAGCCATAGGGTTTCTTCAACCTTGCACATTAAAATAGTTGCAAATTTACTCCCCCAGGTGGCTGTACTTAGTATATGAGAAAATTCTTAATCTCTGGCAGCACTTGTTATTTTCAATTCTCACTGAGCTTATATGTGTGAAATGGCATATCATTGTCTTTTTTGCATTACATATCATTTGCATTTTCATAAGTAGCCATGAGGTTGAGCATCTTTTCACAACTTTATTGGCCATTCAGGAGTCTTCTCTTTTTTTTGCCTCTCTTTCTATTGTGTTGTCTTTTATTATTTGTCAATTCAGTTCAGTTGCTCAGTAGTGTCCGACTCTTTGCGACCCCATGGATTGCAGCATGCCAGGCTTCCCTGTCCATCATCAACTCCCGGAGCCTACTCAAACTCATGTCCATTGCGTCAGTGATGCCATCCAACCTTCTCATCCTCTGTCGCCTCCTTCTCCTCTGGCCTTCAATCTTTCCCAGCATCAGGGTATTTTCCAATGAGTCAGATCTTCAAATCAGGTGGCCAAAGTACTGGAGTTTCAGCATCAGTCCTTCCAATGAATATTCAGGACTGATTTCCTTTAAAATGGACTGGTTGGATCTCCTTGCAGTCCAAGGGACTCTCAAGAGTCTTCTCCAACACCACAGTTCAAAAGCATCAATTCTTTGGTGCTCAGCTTTCTTTATGGTCCGACTCTCACATCCATATATGACTATTGGAAAAACCAAAGCCTTGCCTAGACGGACCTTATTGGTAAAGTAATGTCTCTGTTTTTTAATATGCTGTCTAGGTTGGTCATAACTTTCCTTCCAAGGAGTAAGCGTCTTTTACTTTCATGGCTGAAATCACTATCTGCAGTGATTTTGGGCCCCCCCAAAATAGTCTCTCACTGTTTCCATTGTTTCCCCATCTATTTGCCATGAAGTGATGGGACCAGATGCCATGATCTTAGTTTTCTGAATGTTGAGCTTTAAGCCAACTTTTTTACTCTCCTCTTTCACTTTCATCAAGAGGCTCTTTAGTTCTTCACTTTCTGCCATAGGGATGGTGTCATCTGCATATCTGAGGTTATTGATATTTGTCCTGGCAATCTTGATTCTGGCTTGTGCTTCATCCAGCTTGGCATTTCTCATGATGTACTCTGCATGTAAGTTAAATAAGCAGGGTGACAATATACAGCCTTGACATACTCCTTTCCTGATTTGGAACCAGTATGTTGTTCCATGTCCAGTTCTATCTGTTGCTTCCTGACCTGCATACAGATTTCTCAGGAGGCAGGTCAGGTGGTCTGGTATTCCCATCTCTTTAAGAATTTTCCACAGCTTGTTGTGATCCACACAGTCAAAGGCTTTGGTGTAGTCAGTAAAGCAAAAGTAGATGTTTTTCTGGAACGCTCTTGCTTTTTCGATGATCCAACGGATGTTGGCAATTTGATCTCTGATTCCTCTGCCTTTTCTAAATCCAGCTTGAACATCTGGAAGTTTCTCGGTTCACGTATTGCTGAAGCCTGGCTTGGAGAATTTTGAGCATTACTTTACTAACGTGTGAGATGGGTGCAATTGTGCAGTAGTTTGAACAATAACATCTTTGGCATTGCCTTTCTTTGGGATTGGAATGAAAACTGACCTTTTCCAGTCCTGTGGCCACTGCTGAGTTTTCCAAATTAGTTGGCATATTGAGTGCAGCACTTTCACTCATCATCTTTTAGGATTTGAAATAGCCCAACTGGAATTCCATCACCTCCACTAGTTTTATTCGTAGTGATGCGCCCTAGGCCCACTTGACTTTGCATTCCAGGATGTCTGGCTCTAGGTTATCTGGGTCATGAAGATCTTTTTTGTACAGTTCTGTGTATTCTTGCCGCCTCTTCTTAATATATTCTGCTTCTGTTAGGTCCATACCATTTTTGTCCTTTATTGTGCCCATCTTTGCATGAAATGTTCCCTTGGTGTGTCTCATTTTTTGGAAGAGATCTCCAGTCTTTCCCATTCTGTTGTTTTCCTCTATTTCATTGCATTGATCACTGAGGAGGGCTTTCTTTTCTCTCTTTGCTATTCTTTGGAACTCTGCATTCAAATGGGTAAACTTTCCCTTTTCTCCTTTGCCTGTAGCTTCTCTTCTTTTCTCAGCTATCTGTAAGGCCTCCTCAGACAACCATTTTGCCTTTTTCATTTCTTTTTCTTGTCGATGGTCTTGACCACTACCTCCTGTACAATGTCACAAACCTCCATCCATAGTTCATCAGGCACTCTATCAGATCTAACCCCCTGAACCTATTTGTCACTTTCACTGTATAATCATAAAGAATTTGATTTAGGTTATACCTAAATGGTCTAGTAGTTTCCCCTACTTTCTCAAATTTAAGTCTGAGTTTGGCAATAAGGTGTTCATGATCTGAACCACAGTCAGCTCCCCATCTTGTTTTCGCTGACTGTATAGAGCTTCTCCATCTTTGGCTACAAAGAATATAATCAATCTGATTTCAGTATTGACCATCTGGTGATATCCATGTGTAGAGTTTTCTTTTGTGTTGTTGGAAGAGGGTGTTTGCTGTGACCAGTGAGTTCTCTTGGCAAAACTCTGTTAGTCTTTGACCTGCTTTGCTTTGTACTCCAAGGCCAAATTTGCCTGTTACTCCAGGTATCTCTTGACTTCCTACTTTTGCATTCCACTCCCCTATAATGGAGTGGACATCTCTTTCGGTGTTAGTTCTAGAAGGTCTTGTAGCTCTTCATAAACCCGTTCAACTTCAGCTTCTTCAGCATTACTGGTCGGGGCATAGGCTTGGATTACTGTGATATTGAATGGTTTGCCTTGGAAACAAACAGATCATTCTGTCATTTTTGAGACTGTATCTAAGTACTGCATTTTGGACTCTATTGTTTTTATTAATATCCATTATTATTTATTGTTTGAATTTTGAAAATACATGTGTAAATGTTAAAATTATGTTTTGATAAGTAGTCCTTTGTTATGAGTTGGAAGTTTTCTACTCCCTTTTAAAGCTGAATCAAAATATTAAGTGAATACATGGGGCACAGATGGAGAAACAGGCTGTCCCACAAACCTAGAGACTGCCAGGCTCGGGTCTGTGAAGCTGCTCACTTAAGATAAATGAAAAGGGGGCACACACCAGGTTGCTATACAAATCTTGTTGATTTGTGAAAGATGATATTCCCCATCAACACTCTTTCTATAGGTTGACTTTGTTTTCTTGACTGAATCAACTTAGTCATATTATTCTGAGAACTGAGCTATTTTGATTTCAATCTCTTTGCTTCTTCTACATTCTCAGATGTGCTAAAAATAGACTAAAAAGGACTGCAGATGTAGGCCTACAAGGGAGGTTCTTGAAAGATTTCAAAGAAGAACAAAAGTGTTTTCAATACATAAAAATAAGGGGGTAACTGCCTTTCTCACAAATGCCACTCACTTTTAGTGACAGTAGGTTTTCTTTTTGTTGCCCGTCCCTAGAGCATAAGCCTCTGAAAGGCAGAGTGTATTTTCTCCATTTCTGTGTCATTCTCCCAGACTTCACACAAGGTATAGATGCTGACGTGGATCCCAGAAGAGTGTTTCAGGAACTTCAGGGACAGCATAAAATGTACTGAGGTTGTAATGGGAGAAGTTGAAGCCACTTTGTCAAGACATTTGTTTTGTGTAAGAGCTTTTGTGGTTAGTGTTAACTATTGAATGCCATGACATCTATCATTTTTCCTCTGTGGGAAGAAAACTGAAAATAAAGCTATTGTGAATAGTTTTATGATTTGTGTTATGTTTAATGTATGAATGATATTTAACCCCCTTTGTTTTTTTTTTTAATTAATTTTTTTTTTTTTTTTTTGGCTCTCTGGTTCTTCGTGGCTGCACAGGCTTTCTCTGCCCGAGGTACATGGTCGCCAGAGTGCACGGGCTCAGTACTCACGACACGGGGCTGCATTGCCCCCAGCACGTGGCATCTTCCCACACTAAGAATCGAACCCAAGTCCCCTGCATTGGCAGGTGGATTCTTGATTGGAGGATCACAGGGAAGTCCTGGTTTTGTTTTCTAACCATTGGAGATTGTCTTTTCCCCTATAGTGCTATGCTGTGTTTAATCCCTGGGTTGTGTCTGACTCTGCGACCCCATGGATGGTAGCCAGCCAGACTCCTCTGTCCATGGGATTCTCCAGGCAAGAATGCTGGAGTGGGTTGCCATGCCTTCCTCCAGGGGATCTTCCCGACCCAGGGATCGAATCCAGGTCTCCCGCATTGCAGGCGGATTCTTTACTGTCTGAGCCAGCAGGGAAACCCAAGAAAACTGGAGTGGGTAGCCTATCCCTTCTCCAGGGGAACTTCCCGACTCAGGAATCAAATTGGGATCTCCTGCATTGCACGTGGATTCTTAACCAGCTGAGCTATCAGGGAAGCCCTTTTTTCCCTAGTGTAGTCATTTACTTTCTTCTTTGATTAGTCTGTTTCATAATGTTAATTAAATAAGAAGGCCATGAGACCAAGGTGGTTCTAATACCTTATTAACCTACTAAGTAAACCAAAACCTAAGCCTATTAATACCTCAAGGTTAAGAAATCAAAACCTAAGGACAACCAATTGCAAACAGCCAACTGAGCTTTTCCAGATAAAGCAAATATTTAAGCTATAGCCAACAAAATAGCTTTATTGCTTTGCTTCTGCCTTTTCTTTTCTCTATAATAGCCTTTCCCCTAACTCCTGTCAGTGGAACTACTACTAATTCTGGTTTGGTAGTGATTATAATTGACTCTTGCTCAAATACACTGTTAACATTTTCAATGTACCTCAGTAGTGAGTTAACTTCCCATATCTACATGGTTTTCTTAGTCAGGACTGTCTTGATTGCAAGTAACAGAAATTAAACCCAAACAGGTTTCAAGGGGAAAAGAGACAAAATGGCTACACTGAAGAGACCAGAGGTAAATGATCTTGTAACAGGCATGATAGGAGTACAAATGATATCAAAGGAGTCTGTGTTCTGGTTTCTGCTTCCCTCTGAGCTGACTTCTTTGCCGAACTGATCCTTCCTTAACTCCTAATCATATTCCACCAGGTTAGCAAGACCAGCCCATAGAAAGTGCTTCTTGCCTGGTACTTTTACATAATGGTCCAAACTTGATTCTCAATGGGTCAAGTCTGGTCCCGTAAATTCTTAAGCCAATTGGCCAGGCTTGGGTCATTCACCCACACGTGTTCAAATGGAGTGGTAAGAGGAATATGTGTGGAATCAGCCTCATCTGAAACACTAAGTGTGTTGCTATGAAAGGAATGAGGTATGGATGCCAAGAAAGCAAAAACAATATAATTCTGCTTCAATCATAATTTTTTTAGCTGATGCTTTATGTACATATATATATATATATATATATATATATTTTTTTTTTTTTTTTCCAAATCCCTTTCAATCAGTTTCTACTTGATAAGAATTTTCCATGGGATGAGGGTCAAGTCCTAAGTGTTACCCAGCTTACTTTAATTGAGAAAAAGAAAATTCTGCTGTAACACAAACTCTGTAGCTGAAGCAGTTGGCCACCAAGAGGCCATTACTCCTTTTGGCTAGAAATTGGCTGATGGAGCAAGAATTGATTCCAGAATTATTGATGATTTGGCTCTCCCCAGTTTTCAAGGGGGAGTCTACTGAACCATCAAGTCATCAATTTGCTCATTTCTGCTGCCATCAGTGATTAATGATCCTGTGGTTGCATAGGGCATTTTTGCAGTTGCTAAGTGCTGAGTCATTTATCTCATTAGGAATATATTCCCACTTTTATTTGCTGCCCCAAAGTAGTTCCATAAGCTCTGCAGCTATAGTGTGAGTATCAGGTCTTAATTTGTGTGTGTGTGTGTGTATGTGCCTGTCTTCATCTTTGACTAAGCTATTTTTAAGCTCTGTAAATTGTAGATAGTTGATAAGTAATGCAATCAGCAATACTTATTTTTTAGTTTTCTGTTGTTGCTTTAAGAAATTTCCACTGCTATGGCTCCTTAAACTTTGCAAATTTGCAGTCATACAGTTCTAGAGAAATCCCACATAGGTTTCCCTGGGCTAAAATGAAGATATCTGTAGGGCTTTATTCCCTTCTGGAGGCTGTAGGGGGAAATTTATTTCCTTGATTTTCCTAGCTTTTAAAGCCCACTCTATTTTTGGCTTCTTGATCTTCTTTTTCCCACCTTCAAAGCCAGCAAGCAATGTTGCAGTTTTTCTGAGCATCTTTATGTGGTTAACAGTGCCCCCAAGGCTATTCCCTCCAGTATTCTGGCCTAGAGAATTCCATGGACTGTATAGACCATGGGGTCACAAAGAGTCGGACATTATTGAGCTACTTTCACTTTCTTTCTGTTTTGCTTACCCTCTTCCACTTTTAAGAACCCTTGTGATTACATTGGGCCTACTTGGATAATCCAGGATACTCTCTCTGTACTAAAATCAGCTGGTTAGCAATCTTAATTCTGTCTGCAGACTTAATTCCACTTCACCACTGTACCTATCTACATGTTCTAAGGACATCTGTGGCTCTGTGGACATCTTGGAGGTAGGGGGAGGAAAGCATAATATTATACCTTTCACACCCTCAAACACGTAAATATTTTGCCTAGTGGAGATGAAATTGTCTTCTCTACATGCTGATAAAGGTCCGTATTGTCAAAGCTATGGTTTTTTCAGTAGTCATGTATGGATGTGAGAGTCGGACCATAAAGAAAGCTGAGCACCGAAGAATTGATGCTTTTGAACTGTAGTGTTGGAGAAGACTCTTGAGAATCCCCTGGACTACAAGGAGACCAAACCAGTCTATCCTAAAGGAAATCAGTTCTGAATATGCATTGGAAGGACTGATGCTGAAGCTGAAGCGCCAACACCTTGGCCACCTGATGCGAAGAACTGACTCCTTAGAAAAGACTCTGATGCTGGGAGAGACTGAAGGCAGGAGGAGAAGGGGACGACAGAGGATGAGATGGTTGGATGGCATCACTGGCTCGATGGACATGAGTTTGAGTGAGCTCCAGGAGTTGGTGATGGACACAGAGGCCTGGCGTGCTGCAGTCCGTGGGGTCATAAAGAGTCAGACACAACTGAGTGACTGAACAGCCACCTATATATGAAACCATGCAGCTCAATGGGACTCCAATCCATCCAAAACCCACACTGGGACTTGAACCCACGTTCTTTTAACTAAAATCACACACCTGGTCTCAGGACTTAATGAGACTAGGTTCTTCATATCTCACTGCAGAAAGAATTCAGGGAGAGACAACGTGACAGATAGGACGGACATTTACTTAGAGAGAAACACCCTTCACAGATAGAATGTGGGCCATCTCAGAAGATGAGAGCGGCCCCAGGGCGTGGGGTTGACAGCTCTTACAAGGGTGGGTAATTCCATAGCCTAATAGGTGGGAGGAGAATTCCAGCTATTTTGGGGAAGGGGCGGGGATTTCCAGGAATTGGGTCACCGCCCACTTTTTGAACTTCAAGGTCAGCCTTGAAGCTGTCATGGCACCTGTGGGTGTGGCTTGCTAATGTGTAACAAAGAGTTTACTGAGGCTCAAGGTCTACCATCTTGGACCTATTCAGTTCCAATCAGTTTGTGCTGTGTCCTTGGGCTGTTATTCTTTTACGGTTGTGCTCTGCCCCCTTCCTCCTGCGTCTTACATACTGCCGGGCTGCACCCCCTCAGGCTTCCAAGCCCTGCACTTGCCCAGCTTCATGACTGAGGAGTAGCCAGGAGTCAGCGACAGAGACGTCAATGGTTTAACGGATAGGGGGATTTTACCTGTTGGAAACGAGGTCCTGGAGCAAGACCCCCACCACCGACGATGGGCAGGGGGTGGGGGGTTGTGGGGTGGGGCTGATCCCTGTCACGGTGGGAGTTGACATTAGGTTGGTTCATCGGTCGGAGAAGGCAATGGCACCCCACTCCAGTACTCTTGCCTGGAAAATCCCATGGATGGAGAAGCCTGGTGGGCTGCAGTCCATGGGGTCGCTAAGAGTAGGACACGACTGAGTGGCTTCCCTTTCACTTTTCTCTTTCATGCATTGGAGAAGGGAACGGCAACCCACTCCAGTGTTCTTGCCTGGAGAATCCCAGGGACGGGGGAGCCTGGTGGGCTGCCGTCTATGGGGTCGCACAGGGTCGGACACGACTGAAGCGACTTAGCTTAGCTTGGCTTAGCTTGGTTCATCGGTTACCAGGGAAACTAGCAAAGAGGAACACCCTTCACCGTCCCTTTGATATGCTAGCTTGGTAGCTAAACTTAGAAGAATCCTTTGCTGGGGCCTGAGGCAAGTATGTAGGGAGGTCAGTCAGGTGAGCAGGGTGTAGGTGAAGCAGGCACTGGTCAAGCCTGGGATGTATCGAAAGCAAGAGGAGAGCCATTGTGGGTGGTCTGATCATACATACACTCAAGATGTGTTCTAGGGCTTTAGAAAATGAGGATATCTACTACTTTCTTCTGTCATTTATAAATTTCATCACGGGCAGGAGATGGACCCGGCTGGGACTGTATTAGTTCAAAGTCAAAGGTCAGGTTACTTACCCCTACATTTGAAAATCATATTTGTATCACAGTCAATTCAAGAGAATTGTTTCAGATTATCTACTCATTACCCTAGCTGGATCCCAGAAGTTTTACAATCTACATCTTAAAGAGAAAACTGATAATTAGCTAACCACCCTACCTCTAGTCATTGAGCCACAAATAATGTTTTGGGCAAGACTAGATGAAAATTTTAAACATTTCTACATAGGAGAGTAAAATATCCATTACTCTTCACAAGATGTTGGGGAGTTCTCTGTTCTGCAATTACCCTAGCTCTATTTTCTTTCACCTCAAGCTCCTAAACTCACCTTGACATGGTAAGTTGCTCAAGTTTTACCCTACCTATTGAAACACAGCATCTTAATAGATCAAAATTTCCAGTAGTCTAGAAGGAACAAGGAAAATACAAGACAGTAAATTCAATGTATCTTTATTCATCTGAAAATTAATAAAAGGAAACGTCACTGAAATGGAATCAGGAGTCCAGAAGGGGGAGCTCTCATACACACTCCACTCAACAGGATGCCCCAGTAGGAAGCGATGTACTTTCCATCTCCAGCAGAATGTGACGCTGCTCTGCCGCCATCATTCAGAGGAAGAAAGATACTCTCCTCGCCTGGCAATAGCTCAGCCGTGAGATGACACTGTGCCTCCAACTCCCAGTCTCCCGCAGTGGACTTTTTGTTTATGACAGCCCCTCCAACCTCTCCTTCTCTGTGAGTTTCCCCTTCCTTTGTTTTAAAGGGCTTGCATGCGGTTCACTGTAGTTGCATGTCCCCAGTAACAATTCTTCGCTGCTCCTGCATAAACCCATTTTGCTGGTGAAATAACTGACTGTTTTATTGTTTTAGGCTAACATTACCACTCCGAATCCTTTGCATTTGATACTTATCACGGAGGAACTGTGGTCTAATTATAACAAATTTTTAGCAAAATAAAAATGAGTAATAAACAATGATAATAATATGGAATTTGTATGCATGTTAGAAACCTGAAAAAATCAGTTTGGGTTTTAAATGGCATTTAAGTGTATTTATCCTTTTGATCAGAATCTAAAGGAATAATTTTTTGTACTTATTTCTTTATGATCTACATATTATCTCTCCATTAGTGAAGAAAATAATTTGTTATGTTAGATGATGGACTTATTATGCTTTAATATTTTTCATTATGAAAATAGTATGTAACTATATTAGAAAATTTGGAAAATAATTTTTAAAATAAGAGGAAAAGTTATTCACAGAACAGCCATCTAGACCACCACTGGCTTTCATTAATGCCTAAGTTTTTGTTGGAGTTTTTTCTTACATTGTAAAATTCATCCATATAAAAAATTTTTATATTACTCTTTTCTCATAATACAATAAGCAGTCCATGTCATTGTTACTTAAGTTTTATTGGCTACATAGTATTTCACCAGTTAGGTATTCCACAGTTTAGGTATTATTAGTATATTTGTTATCTTTACAGCTGTAATAGGAATTTGACTGTTTAGGTGGCTGAAAAGATATTTATTCACTTTCTATCACTCTTTTATTACTGTTTATTATTAAATAATTAATAAAAGTTTATGAAGAACAAAATTCAGTAGTTAACATTTTCAAAATATAAAATTTAGATTTTTTATTTAAAAAGTTCTCCAACAGAACTTTTAAAAAAAACCTTTAAAACTCAATGCAAATCACTAGACTATTTGTTCACGGATTCATCTACAGTTTTCAAGACAATAAGAAATTCTCCTCCTTGCCATCAGTGTCATTGTTACACATATTGTGTAACAATAGGCATATAGCGATCACTGACCATAAGCTTAGTAAGAACAGGTTGTAAATGTACGCAGTGAACACACAATACAAAAATAAAATGGAAGTCAGTGTTAAGCACCAGTCCCTTCTATTATATTCAGAGCTGTTTTTACAATATTCGTTCATTTATTCATTAAATACTGAAGGGTCAGTAACTAGGTACTTCAGACATTGGAGAGAGAATAGTTAATATTAATTAAAGAGATGAGGGCCCTGTCCTCTTGTGGCTTCCATTCTAGAGCTGGCTGGGTCATCTTCAAACCACTTGTCATGGTATATTCCGTGCCCTCTGGGATCTGGCTGCTAATGATGAAGAGTCAGAACACTGTGCTGAGTTCCTCAGAAGACACTGCCCCTTTCTTGGCACTCATGTCCTCTGTGGCAGCTAGTTAATATGAACATGACCACTCCTACTGCTGGGCTTGACATTATAAAGGGAGGGAATGTTTATGGAAGCTCAGGAAAAGAAAGCCATGTGGAGAGACTGTCTTAGCAGCAGCTGTAACTTTTGGTCTAAGAGGAAGCCATTCTGCAGCAATCCGACAGGGAGAAAGCCAGGGATTAAAAAAAAAAAAACAAAACTCATTCCTACCTCCCACTGATCTACCAGGGTTTCGGATTGCTCAAACCTAAACTGAAGCTAGGGAGCGAGGGTGACCGTTGATGCAGTTCCTGTAGTCAGATTCCCACGTCCAGGAACTGAGCAGAGGAGGGTAGAGGGTGGGTCTGGGGGGACAAAGAAAAGTTATTCAGCACAAACCCTGTGAAATGGGCACCATTATTGTGCCCACTTTACAGATGTGGGAACTGAAAGTGTTAGTTGCTCAGTCATGTCTGACAGTCTATGTCCATGGGATTTTCCAGGCAAGAATACTGAAGTGGATTGCCATTCCCTTCTCCAGGGGGTGGGAACTGAGGTATCCATAGTAACGTGCCCATTAGATAATGATGGTGGGTGGTAAAACTGGCATTGAAACCCAGAGTCTGTGTATTTGCTACCTAAACTGTCGTTTAGGTGATCTCTCCCAAACAGCGCCCTACACAGCAGAGGTCCTCAGTAACACTTTTTGAAAGGAAGGAAAAGGAAAGAAGAAATAAAGGAAACGGTTTGTAAAGATTTAAGTTAGCTCTCTAGAAGAATATCCTGGGTTAACAAAGGCAACAGATCCTCATCTGGCAAATTTTCATGAACCAGAAAAATCCTTGATTTTAAGGATTTGCTCAAGTGAACTCTCCCCCTGAGGGTGAAGGGTATGAGTCAGAGAGACTGTATCCAAGTTCCTGTCTCCATGATTCTTCCTAACAAAAAAATGTTTTTGTGTTAAAAAAGATGACATAAAATTTACCATTTAAAAGTATGCATTTCAGTGGCATTAAACACATTTCACATTGTTGTATAACCATTACCACCATCCATCTCCAAAAATTCTTCACCTTCCCAAACTGAAACTCTAAACACCTACTAAACAACTCTTTATCCCCCCTTCTCAGCCACTGGCAACCATCATTCCTTTTTCTGTCTCTATGCTTTTGACTGTTCTATGTGTCTCATATGGGGCTTCCCCGGTGGCTCAGCAGTTAAGAGGAGGAGATGCAGGAGACCTGGGTTCAATCCCCGGGCTGGTAAGATCCCCTGAAGGAGGAAATGGCACCCCACTGCAGTATTCTTGCCAGGAAAATCCTATGGACAGAGGAGCTTGGTGGGCTACAGTCCACGGGGTCACAAAGAGTCAGACTCATTTGAGCGCACACACATGTACCTTATATAAAAGGAATCCTACTGATACAGCCACTGTGGAGAACAATACAGAGATTACCTAGAAGCTAAAAATAGAGCTACTGTATGACCCAGCAATCCCACTCCTGGGCATATATTCAGAGAAAACCATAATTCAAAGGATGCACACACTCTGATGTTCATTGCAGCACTGTTTACAACAGCCAGGACACGGAGGCAACCTAAATGTCCATTGACAAAGGAATGGATAAAGAAGATGTGGTACATCTTCTTTTGACTATTGCTTAGCCATAAAAAAGAATGAAATCATGCTATCTGCAGCAACACAGCTGGGCCGAGACATTGTCATACAGAACGAAGTAAGAGAGAGACAAACACTGCTTGCATGTAGAATCTAGAAAATGGTGCGGACGAACTTATTTGCAAAGCAAAAGTAGAGTCACAGATGTAGAAAACAAATACGTATGGTTACTAAGAAGGGGAGGGAGGTGGGATGAATTAGGAGACCGGGATTGACATAAATACAGTGCTTACATTAAACAGATAACTAATGAGAACCTCACGATTAGCACAAGGAGCTCTACGCAAATGCTCTGTGGGGACCTCAATGGGAAGGGAAACGTAAAAAGAGTGGATGTACGAATATGTGTAAATGACTCCCTTTGATGTGCAGCAGAAACTAGCATAACATTGTAAAGTGACTAAACTCCAACAAAAATCAATACAAAATAAAGTAAACCACACACTATCTGTCCTTTTGTGTCTGGTTTATTTCATTTAGTATAATGCGTCAAGGTTCATCCATGTTGTATGCATCAGAATTTCATTCCTTTTTTTTTTTTTTTAATTTCAATCCTTTTTAAGACTATCTATTGCATTGTATGTATATATCACATTTTTTTCACCCCCATTCCCTCCCTCCCTTTATATATCACATTGTAGGTATTCACCCATCAAAAAACACTAGGGCTGTGTTAATCTTTGGGCTACAGTGAATGAGGCCACCATGAACAATGGTGTACAAATATCTATTTGAGTCCCTGCTTTTAATTCTTTCAGATGTACACCCAGAAATTAAATTGTTGGAATATGTGGTAAATCTACGTTTAACTTTTTTTAAAATTAATTATTTATTTTTTATTTTTTATATTTTTTTCCATTTATTTTTATTCGTTGGAGGCTCATTACTTTACATACATTTAACTTTTTGAGGAACAATCATGCTCTTTCCATAGCGGCCGCACCATTTGAAGGTACCTTCCTGCCAGCAACGCACACGGGTCCCAGTTTCCCCCTAGCCTTGCCAACACTTGTAGTTTATTTCGTTGCTGTTGTTTTTAATGACCTAATGGACATGAAGCGGTATCTCGTCTCAGCTTTGATTTACGTCTTCTCTTCTGGCTGCACCCCCTGACTCGTGGGGTCTGAGCTCCACCAGCAAGGACCGCACCCGTGAGGTCAGGCGAAAGGGCGGAGTCCTCACCATTGGAGCGCCGCAGAACTCCCGACTGCTCTCTTATCTGCTCGTTTTTGGCCGCACTGAGTCTTCGTTGCTACGCCGGCTTCTTCTCTGGTTCTGGTGTTTGGGCTTCTCGTTTCAGTGGCCTCTCTCGCTGTGGAGCTGGGCTCCAGGCGGGGAGCTTCAGTCGTTGCGCTTCTCAGGCGGCAGAGCTCAGGTTCCAGGGGTGCACAGTCCCAGTTGCTCCTGGGCATGTGGGGTCCTCCCGTATCTCCTGCTCTGCCAATTGGATCCTTTATCACTGAGCCACCGGGGAAGCCCACCCCTCCCCTTAAAAAAAAGACTCAAACAGGTGTGTTCTACCCTACACAACACGTCAAAGCCTAAACAATAATATAAGGAAGCTACAAGGAAATTCACTACACATGAATTGGATCTGTTTCAGAGTATTTTTTGAATTATGATTTCTGGGGGTAAGTAGCAGTTTGTGCCCTTTGGAGGCAAGAATGCATTTCCTCGATAATTCGGTTCTTTTTGGTAACTATAAATATTCTGGTATGAATTAGCTAAAACATGACATGTATTTGTATCATTTCCAAAAAGAACCATGTTCCTAGGAAAGTGCTATTATTTAGAGATTAGTGGTTTGATTCTTGGAAATGGAATTTTACTACAGGTCAGCATAGCTAAGAGATGAGGAGGTGTCAAGACCTCATCTAAACCTAATTACCTCCCCAAAGCCCCATCTCCAAATACTACCACATGGGGGCTCAATTAGGGCTTCAACTTGTGGATTTTGGGTGGGACATAATTCCATCCATAGCAATTGGGAAACCCACATGTACCACATTTTTCTTTCTTCCAAATATTTGCAGATGATGACAGGGTCACGAACAAACAGGAGAAAAATGACCCACTGGCTGCCTAAACCTTCACTCTTCTTGCTCCATCTGGACTGACATGATATTGCCTCTTCTTGGGGTGCCGCTGAACCACATTCAAGCTTTTGTCCCAAATTGCTAGACCGAAGGTTTCTTCTAAGGAATACTTAAAATGATGCAGCTGGCATTGATTGTACTATACAAATATTTGTCAATTTTTAATAACAAAACAATTGTTATAGGTTGAATTGTGCTCTCTCACCAGCCAAAAAAAGATTCACTGATATCCTGATCCCTAGTATTTCAGAATGGAAATAGGGTCAGTGCAGGTGTAATGAGTTCAGTGAGGTCATACTTCAGTTAAATAAGATCATACTAATTCAATATGACTGGTGTCCTTTAAGAAGACGGCCATGTGAAGACAGAAGATGGGGGTGATGGATCTAAGACAAGAAACACCAACGATCTGACAAACCACTAGAAACTAGGAAGAGGCAAAGAAGAATTCTCCTGCAGGTTTCAGAGGGAGCGTGGCCCTGCTTTAGTTTCAGACTGCTAGCTTTCAGAGCAAGGAGACAATGAATCTCCATTGTTTTAAGCTTTGTAATACTAGTTTGTAATACTTTGTTATGGCAGCCTTATAAAACTAATACAGTTGTCTATCCTCTGGAATTGGGTTGTAATCAGCTACCTAGAGCACTTTATATTCTTATTTTAAGTTTGTATTTACCTTATTTTGCTTGTTTTTAAATACAGTGAAAAAACAAATGGTGATCAGAAGTTTACTGTTTATTTTTAAAACTCAGAGCTGGCAAAATGAGTCACAACAAGTAAAAATCAAACAAAGATGAAGGTAATTATGTTGTGTTATTTAATCCAAGAAAATAAAGCATTTGCTGTATAGTGTGGCTTATTGCCAGAGCAGTTGTTGGGAAAAGAGCTATAAGAACATTAAAAATGACACTTACAGAATCAACTATCAAATTATTTGTGGGATGCATTAAAAATGAAATTTTCATCTCCAACTGTAATATCAAAGAACACTATTAATATTGCTTACAATATTAATTATGCAAAGTAGGTAGAGGATCGCAGACTCACAAGTAAATTGCCAATTTAGATAGAAGCTATTCATGCTGAAAAGTCTAAGAGTTAACTTTGAAGTACTGCTTGCTTCAATTGCAGGGAGAATCTCAGAGATTCACAGTGGTTTCTAGAGACTTACACTTTGCTCGAATCATTTTTGAAGGTAGAATGTTTCTTTACATCCTATTACATTACAAAATAGAACATACCTTCTATGGACTTTTATAGAAAAAAATCCGAGAATGCCCAAGTCAAGTTCTTTTGTGTGTAAATAACCTCTCTGTTCAATGTGGAAAACAGGAGTCCTGAAGGGAGAAGTGGGAAGCCCTGGTGACTTAGCAGTAAAGAATCCACCTCCAATGCAGGAGACTTGCAGGAGATTTGGGTTCCATTCCTGGGTCAAGAAGATCCCCTGAAGAAGGAAGCGGCAACCCACTCCAGTATTCTTGCCTGGTGTATCCCACTGACAGAGAAGCCTGGTGGGCTACAGTCTATGGGGTCACAAAGAGTTGGACATGATCGAGCAGCTCAACAACACCGACAAATGGAGAAGTGACATGCAGAATGAGTAAGACCTAAATAAGGTCTGACTAAATAGCTAAATAAGGTCTGACTTACTGGTTAGCACTCACTTGCCTGGAAATGGATGGGGGCAATGACTATCGGGTAACATTTTTGCCTTCTAAAAATACTTACTGTTAAGAGTATGATGCAAAGATATAATCAGGATAATCTGTTATAGCCACGCTTTTTGGGAAACAGACTCACTCAGAAGGACAATGCAGATAGTGAAGTGCAGTTTATTACGCCGGCGGGCCCAAGGCAGAGTCTCCTCTTAGCCAAGGACCCCGTCCAACATTTGTGAAAATCTTTTATACCCCATGCGTACGTGTCCAAACCCACCACCTACCCCATGTGTACGTGTCCAAACCCACCACCTACCCCATGTGTATGTGTTATGTGTTCAAACAGTCAATAATCAATAAGCCCGCAGTTACATTCCAACCAGTTAATAATCGATAAGCCTATGATTACATCCTGATAGATACGGAAAGAGTTTATGACCTGTCCGGAGACAGGGGTGATTACGGTATGCTTCCTCTTAGGCAATGAGTAGCCTGGATGTGATCTTCAAGATTCCCCTGTCTGGAGGGGGTCTCATCCTTCTATTATCGTTCCCACAGGCACTAAGCAGAGAGTTCAGAGTCCACTGGAGAGGCAGCCGAGCACGACCAGCGCGGACAGGCCTGAGATGGAGTCCGGGCCCTATGAATTCCTTCTTCATTCCCCGCTCTTGATGCTCTTAGTTTCCATAAGGAGCATCACTCATTGAGATATATTGTACCTTAGCCCTCCTGTCACCCACATGAGAGAATGCTATCAACCTCTGGGTTACAAAATCCACAAGGCATTGTGGGAAGCAGGGCCCACAGAGCAGTGTGATCAAGAGTACTGTAACAACAGTCACAATGGTTTCCACCAGTCTCCCTTTACCCAGGGGAGAACTGAAGTCCAAAAGGGAATATTTTCATTAGACATGGCTTTCACTTGATTTTGCATATCCTCCAAGGCAGTAGATACATTTCCAGACAGGTCAGGGATGTACACACAACATTCGATTTTAATTATGGCGCAAGTCCCTCCTTGGGCTGCTGTGAGTATGTCTAATGCCATCTTATTTTGAATAACTGCCTTCCTCATCTGAATTTGTTCTTCGTTCAAAGCTTGAATGGCTTTTGTACTGTCTAAGAGGGCCTGTTTAGTGAAATTAGTTAAGGCCTCTACCTTAACCATGATATCCGTTGTCCCTACAGAGGGTACAAACAAGGCAGCTAGATAGTCATACCATTGGAACACAGATCGTGTCCATCTTGCATGCAGATAAGGCAGGTTTACTGGAGGCTGGTGTAGGCCAGGCTTGATACTGCCATGGGCGAAAGCAAATCCTAATGTGCAACGCCCCACCCAGCCAACTGGTAACCATGGCCATAAGTTAAGCCCACAGAGCCACTGGGTCTCATTGCGGGCTACCCAGCGGATTCCAGGATTATATTTCCAGTCAGAACCGGGCCACTGAACAGACTGATTGGGGTGATAGGTAACTTTTAAGATTTGTTTACATTGTTCAGGGGGCAAATAACCCATATATTTTAATTTTTTTGGGTCTAGGGGGTGGTCTCTAAATCTATTTGTTTCCAGCAAATAGTAGCAGGGGTAATCAACTGTCCTTTTTCAGGAGTCATCTAGAAATATTTATCTCAGACCTGGTAGTATTGCTCAAGGTACCGGGAGGCCTGTCTCCCTTTTGTAAGAGAACCCTTTTTCTTTTTATTTTTTATATATGAGGTATAAGTCTTTGTTACTTCCGTAAGGCTGGTGTTCATGTTAAATGTAACCCTATGTCCCTGGCCCATTGATGGCTTCTTTTTACACCAGGAGAGCAAAGAAAGGTTATGATTGTTGAGAGAGAAAAAAGTTCTTTTTTGTTGCTCTAAGAAGGAACACAGTGGTATAAAGTCTCTATAACGGAGTGGCGATACCCACCAGGGGAGTCCGTCCATTACTGACAGGGGCATGGCCCCACATACCCAACAGTTGGAGGAGTTGTGGAAGTTCGCGTAAGAATGTGCCCACGAGATGAAGACGTTGTCCTGTGCAGGAACACTGGTCAGGTTTAGAATTGCGTTGATGAGGCCGAGCAGCAGGAGTCGTTTACCCAGCTCTATCTTGTAGAGGGCTCATCCGGGATCTCGTTCTCTTCTTCCTCTTCAGAATGATCTTGGTTTCCCGTGGGTCGGTGGGGTCCTTTTGGGTGGTCCACTTGGCGTCCTCCGGGTCATCGTGGTATGCCTTCTTCGCTCTGGTGTGATGGATCAAGGGACAATACCTGTAACTTTAACTGCAGTAGGGGTAGTTAGAATAACATAAGGGCCCTTTTACCAAAGGGCTAGCAAATCATGTTTTTAATCTTACCCATACTTGGTCACCAAGTGTAAACTCATGAATCTGTTCCCCAAGGGGGAACGGCACCCTTTTTTGTACAAACTTAGTTACCCGATTTATTACCTTACCCAGTTTTATCTGCTGTGAAATCTTATCCCCCCTTACCTGAGGCAAATTTGTTGACACCTGTTTTATTATGGGAGGAGGCCTCCCATACACAATTTCGTGCGGAGAATAGCCTTGGGACTGTGGGGTCATCCTGAGTCTGAGCAGAGCCATTGGAAGCAAGTCTACTCAGGAGCAGTCAGTCTCTCTGATCTACTTGGAGAGTCTCTTTAAGTGTCCAGTTGGTTTATTTCACCATTTCAGAACTCTGGGCCTATATGCAGTGTGCAGTTTAAAGTTTTGCTTACTTGTTATACTAAATCAGCTACAAAAGCCGGGCCATTGCCCGATCCAATGCTGGTAGGAAATCCAAATCTGGGAACCATTTCCCTAATCAGGCACCGGGATACTTCTGATTCTCTTTCAGTCCAGGTAGGAAAAGCTTTTACCCATCTCAAGAATGCACATCCCATGACCAGCAGGTAATGGTAGTGTTGGTGAGGTTTCATTTCAGTGAAGTCCACTCCCAGGTGTTCAAGGGGCAGTGTGCCTTTCAGTTGAATACCCGGAGGTTTTTGTCTGAATATCCAAGAGGCAGCATTAACCTGTGAGCAGGCAGCACGGCCTAGGTGGGTCGCTTGGTGTGTCTGGCTTACCAGAGTGTGTGCCAGCTCCTCCGGTACCAATAATTTGCCACTTGGCAATTCCCACCCTCTCTTTTCAGTCTTGATGGCCCCTTCCGCTTTGGAATATCCGAGAGCTGTTGTCCCTGTTGTATCAGGCGAGTGCCATCAGTATATAGGACCCAATTAGGGTCTGGAACCTTGAGCCCTTCTTTAAAACAAACCCCAGATACCTTACCTCCTCTTTGTAGATTGTGCCTTCTTCTTCGACACCCGGTAACCTGCTTTCATCAACAGGTGGAGCAGTGCATTTGTCCCTTTCCAGCATTTTTCCTTGGTCTCAGGCAGCCAGCAGCAGGTCATCCCCCTATTGTAGGAGCTGACATCCATACTCTTTTGGATGGAATGAGTCCAGATCAGAAGCCAGGGCTTCCCCAAAGATGGCTGGGAAGTTTTTAAACCCTTGTGGGGGAGTCCAGATGAGCTGTTGTTTGGTGCTCCCCACTGGATCGTCCCATTTAAAGGCAAAGATGGGCTGTGACGCTGGGGCGAGGCGTATGCAGAAGGCATCCTTGAGATCTAGGCAAGTGTAAACTTTAGTACTCGGCGGGAGGAGGCTAAGCAAGGTATAGGGGTTTGGAACAGTGGGGTGTAAAGTCACAGTAGCCTGGTTGACTAGCCTGAGATCTTGTACAGGCCTACAGTCCTGTCCTCCTTCCCTGTTGACTGGCAGGATTGGCGTATTCCAAGCCGACTGGCACTCTACTAGAATGCCTGCTTGTTTCAATCTATTGATGTGGGGCAATATGCCGGTTCAGGCCTCCATCCATAGCGGGTACCGGCGCCCTCTAACCGGGATGGTGCCTGGTTTGAGTTTCATTATCACTGGGGCGTGATGTTTAGCCAGCCTGGGGGGAGGTGGGGGTTGTCTTCCACCCAGACCTCAGGGAATAATTGAGTTAACTCCCTCATGCTCTTCTGGCCCACCCGGTTCGGCCTTCGGAGGCTCATGCAACCTCCACTCATCTTGGGTTGGCACTGAGAGAGAGGGCAAATAAGTCGTAGAGTCCGTCCAGAAGGTGGGCCTCTCCTCAGGGGAGAAAGTCACTTGTGCTCTTAGTTTGGAGAGCAAGTCTCTTCCCAACAGGGGTACTGGGCACTCAGGAATGTAGAGGAATTCATGAATCACTTGGTGCCCCGCCCCCCATCTGACATTTTGTGGGCTGGCAAAACGATTTAGTCATCTCTTCTCCAGATACCCCAGTTACAGCGGTAGTCTTTGTGGACAGAGGTGCCACAGGTTTTGTTACTACCGACAGTTCTCCTGTATCCACCACGAAGTCAATGTTTTGGTCCCCCACTTTTACGGTTACCATGGGCTCTCAGGGACCTGATATCTCTGAGCCCTGGCAGCCCTAGTTAATTTCTAGGTCAGCAAGCCCCACAACTGCGGGAGCTTTCTCTTTTTTTTTTTTGCCTTAGGGCATTTATTCTTTTAGTGGCCAAAAGCTTGGCGCCAGGCACACTGGTTTGGCTGTAACGGGCCCAGGGCCTCCCTTGGGACCGGCTGAAGGACTGTCCTGTCCCTGGGGCAGATGAGGTTTTCTGGAGGGCCGGAGATAGGCTTTCCCAGAGCAGCAGCTTGCACTATAAGTCTCTTGTCTGTTTTTTTTCGTTCCCTCCAGCTCTCTGGCAGAGCGCAGTCTCTGCTTAATTCCAACGTCTCCCTCCCCTTCTTGTCAGTACTCACCGGGAGAGGTGGGTATAGCTTGGGCGGTTCGGGTGGAGCCGGATCCTGGAAGTGTTGGCCAGAGGCTTCTGTCACCAGGATCGGAGCTTGCCCAAACGGGGGCTCTACGAACTCCGGGAAAGCTGGCGGAGGAGCAGCGGCTGTTGCAGAAACTTCACCTGGCCCTGGATCGGGCATTAAGGCGGCCTCTGGTCCTGGTGAAGCACTGGGAGGCAGGCGTGTCATTATCCAGCATGGGGGAGGGGTCAGGTCATCCCCGTCCAAATCCTGTAGAATTTTCTTTTTTATCATCAGTCAATTTTTGTGCCCTTAATATTTTTCCCTTTCCCTTTTGGATACAGAACCTTGTCCAAGTAGGAGGGTCTCAAGCTAACCCTAGCCATGAGTCAATAGATGGATATTGATCCAGGTGTCCTGCCTCTCCTGTGACTACTGTGTGGATTGCTTCCACTATTTTTAAGTTCACGGTGTTCTCTGGTGGCCATCCTGCTCCCACAGGGGGCCATCCGACCTCACAGAGTACGTGGAGGCAGTTAGGCTTCATCTTCACCCCATAGTCTCCTCCTAATCCCTTCTTTAAATTTTTAATCATGCACTCTAATACAGTTGCCTTAGATTCACTTTTCCCCATCTTGCTTACCTTCTCAGACCTTCTTGTACTTTTCTTTTTCGTTCTGTCTACAAAGTTCTCAGTACTCTATGTTTCTGCTATTTTTACTCAGTGACACTTAAATTGCCATTTTGCCTCCTTCCTAATTGGGGTGAGAAGAGCCTTACCTGCCAGACCCCAGAGGGAGAAGGGGGATCAGCGTGTCTTCACCTGCTGGTCAGTACAGCTGAACCAGAACATCACATGGTCTGAGACTGTTTCTCCCTTAAAGTCCATTTTGCCTTGGTGGGCTTGATCAGGTGCGGATGAAAACACAGATGGGTTAAATATCTCATGTCCCAGGCCATCTCCGGAAAAGCCAATTCATACTCACTTCTGTTTCCCCCTCCTTTTAGCCTAATAATTCCGAGGGGGTCAAGAATTTCATAGCAGACGGGACACCTCCTAGGAGAGGGCAGAATACGAGCATACAAGGACCAGTTTCTTATCCTAAAAATCCCCTGGCGATTGCTTGGTAATAATTTTCCCCGAGATGGCGTGGACACACCTCCTAAATGTCCTTCACAAATTTCCTTCCTAAACCCTAGCACGCTCGTCGACCTGTGTACCAAGCAATCGCCGCCTGCCTATCCCAGGCTCCTGTGGGTCCCCGCTCCTTCTAGTCCCTCCCAGGGGGGTGATCAGGCCCCCTCTTCCACCCTGCCGGGTGGGCTCCTCCTCACCTGAGCGCTCAGTTCCCCTGCTGCCGTCCACTACCTGCCAAAGCGAAGAAACCGGGCTTTGAAAGGCTGAATTCTTCCAGAGGGGCGAGGCGCCTTCCCCCCTCTAGGAGATTCAAGCCACAAAGCCTCGGGGTGGCCTCAAATGAGACCTGTCTCCTCAAAGTGAGGAGTTTCCCGGCCAATGCACCAAATGTTATAGCCACGCTTTCCGGGAAACAAACTCACTCAGAAGGACAATGCAGATAGTGGAGTGCAGTTTATTACGCCGGCGGGCCCAAGGCAGAGTCTCCTCTTAGCCAAGGACCCCGTCCAACATTTGTGAAAATCTTTTATACCCCATGCGTACGTGTCCAAACCCACCACCTACCCCATGTGTACGTGTCCAAACCCACCACCTACCCCATGTGTACGTGTTATGTGTTCAAACAGTCAATAATCAATAAGCCCGCAGTTACATTCTAACCAGTTAATAATTGATAAGCGTATGATTACATCCTGATAGATACGGAAAGAGTTTATGACCTGTCCGGAGACAGGGGTGATTATGGTATGCTTCCTCTTAGGCAATGAGTAACCTGGATGTGATCTTCAAGATTCCCCTGTCTGGAGGGGGTCTTATCCTTCTATTATCGTTCCCACAGGCACTAAGCAGAGAGTTCAGAGTCCACTGGAGAGGCAGCCGAGCACGACCAGCACGGACAGGCCTGAGATGGAGTCCGGGCCCTATGAATTCCTTCTTCAAATCAACAGTGTACAATACACACACATGCTCTGTTCTTCACCAACTCCAAGGCAGTATAATCTTTCTGCTAAACAAGTTTGACCCAGCACCTATTATGTTCTGAGGACACGAGCAATTGAAGACCCTCTTTTCATGGAGCTACCATTTTAGTAGAGCAGACAAAAAAAAAAAGGTATATTGTTCCATGATATGCTCTACCAAATTGCTTGAAGACCTATGCAACCGAAATAATGTATTGCATCATGTGAGAAAGTAAATTTGATGGTTTCAACACATTTATAAATTTAAGGTCATATTTTAAAGTCTACTCCTTCTGGGATCATTGTGACAATAACAGAGTGGTATTTATCAATAGTGCAGTTTTGTTGGCAGCTTAGCTTAAAAGAAACAGCCAAGGTTGTTCTTTTCTTTTGTAATTTGATTTTTATTTTTTTGGCCTCACAGTATGAGGGATCTTAGTTCCCTGACCAGGGATTGAACCTCTGCCTCCTGCAGTGGACGCTCATATGGAATCTTAACCATTGGGCACCAGGGTAATCCCCACAGCTGTTCTTGACAGTTCTTTTTTGCCACACAGAAGTTCTTTCCACTTGCAGCAAATGTGAACACTTTTGTTTTGGGCCTCTCTTGTTCACAACATTCTATGCCATTCTACTAATGTAGAGGAGATAACTTTCGGAGTGCAAAAAAGGACTATATGAATACAGATTGAATAATCAATTTTCTAATAACAGAACAAAAGGGTATGGGCCCTTTGTCTACTTTTGACAGTTCCACGAAAGGCCTACTGGGGAAAAAAACACTGGATTTGAGTCCTTCTCACAAGGATATCCCGGAGGAGGGCATGGCAGCCCACTCCAGTACTCTTGCCTGGAGAATCCCCACGGACAGAGGAGCCTGGCGGGCTGCAGTCCCTGGGGCCGCAAACACTGGACACGACGGAGCGACGGAGCGCAGCACAAGGACCTCATTTTTCTTGCAAGTCCTTTCACAGCTCTGCTGATTGGCTCCCAACTTCAGTCATCGCTCCCCACAATCTGCAGAATCAGGTCCAAAGACAATTGTCAAATAGCTCAGGAAATCAAGACAATAACTGAATTTGCAATTACCTATGCAAAAACCATTTGGTCTTTCCATAAAAGCAAGGAATCCATTCTGAAATTCTTGCAGGCACGCCCTCCACTCTCCAGCACCCCGTAAGTGTCCTGATTCTTGGTTTCAGGCAAGAAGATTCAAATCCAGCTGTTTTAAGAAGAAAAGGAACATATTAAAGGATATTGAACAGTTCAGTTGAAGAACTTAGCCTAGAGACTACACAGCTGGAACAACGCCCCAGGTCGTGCTCTGGATTGGCCCCAAGAAGCCACCACCGATGCCGTGCTGGGTCCAAATACTACAAGATAACTTGAACCACCTCCATACCTGGAGCAGAACATGAAACGCTTGGGCTAAAACCACAGACAGCCCTTCACACCGCGTTTATCTGCTAACTCTGCTCCCACTCTTCTGCAGGGTTTTCCTCAGAGTCTGCATCTTCCAGCACTTTTTTTTTTTGGACAGGAACACCGCTGAAGGCCTGGCCTGAGCTGCAAGGGAAGCGAGCAACGGATATTTTCAGGTTCCTGGGTAGACTGTGCCTCAAAAGGTAGGAGAAGCCTCTCTCTCACCGAGGAAGGGGGTTCTGATGCAATAGCAAATCCCTCCCTTTCTGGCGAAACTGAAGATGGAGTCACCAGGCCCTGAGGAACAAGCATGCGAGCTCAGAATGGGCTCCAGGAGAGGGAGACCCTTCCCACGGCTCCCCTCACCCGCCCCTCCGAGCAGGTAAACACAGCTCACTCCTAAGAGAGTCCTTAGAGTTGTCCCATCCCACGCGGTGATCTGAGCTGGAAGGCCTTCTGCCGCTTAGCCTGCATGACTCACGTGTGAAACTGAAAGTAGCTCAGTCGTGTCCAACTCTTTGTGACCCCATGGACTGTAGCCCACCAAGCTCCTCCGTCCATGGGATTCTCCATGCAAGAATACTGGAGTGGGCTGCCAAGTCCTTCTCCAGGGGATCTTTCTGACCCAGGGATTGAACCCAGGTCTCTTGCATTTCAGGCAGACACTTGACCATCGGAATCACCAGGGAAGACTACATGACCAACGAGGTCTAACTCAAATGCCGCTTCCTCCAGGAAGCCTAGGAATGTAATTTGCAAAGGAGTTCCATTGCAGCCTGATCCCTCACAGGAATTACTACTCTCTCGTCGTAATGTTCCCGCATGAATAGTAGGACGTGAATAGTTACTTTCCCACAGGACTCTGCTTCCCTTCCAGGGCGCTTACCCACCTTGCAGGGTCGTGGTTTGGAAACGCACCCACCCTTCAGTAGAGACTCCAGAAGCTCCTTTGAGGAGGAATTAGTGCAGGAGTCAAGGGGACGTAGGGTGGGAGCTTGGAGGCTGATGCTATGTCTGCTTCACACTTTAATGAGTCTGGGCCACTGTCGATTTCATTATGAAGAGGTGGCTTTGTGGAGCTCAGCCTGCCCCTTCTTCCCTGGCCATCACCCCTCAGTTTTGCTGCCTTGCCCTCCTGTGGGCCCCCACACAGGCTCGGCAGCCGGTCCTCTGGCCCTCCCTGGGTGTGCCACGTTTAGCAAGTGACTTCTCACATACCTCATGGGGCTGTGCTAACACTTGTGAGGAGCCGACAACAGGGACTGGAACGCTCTGCACCTTATTTAATATATTTATTTTTTGGTTGCACTGTGATGCTTGTAGGATCTTAGTTCCCCGACCAGGGATCACCTCCCCCCGCCCCCACCACTGGCAGTGAAAGCATGGAATCTTAACCACTGGACTCCCAGGGAAGTCCCCGTCCTGGTATTACTATTAGCTATTATTATCACAGTCTTCTAGAGGCCTTCCTTGGTGGCTCAGTTGATAAAGAATCTGCCTGCAATGTAGGAGACCCAGGTTCAATCCCTGGGTGGGGAAGATCCCTCGGAGAAGGAAATGGCAATCCACTCCAGTTTTCTTGCCTGGAACATCCCATGGACAGAGGAACCTTGTGGGCTACAGTCCATGGGGTCGCAAAGAATTGGACACGACTTAGCAACTAAATCACCACTACTTCTAGAAGGTAGAGGCCTTCCTGGTTCTCTTTTGCACTCTTTCCAGACTCTTTCCCAGAGCCCAGCTTGCAAGAGAGCCTGGTCAAGTCTGCTGAAGAGAGATTGGGCATCTAGAGGGATTTTGGGGGGTGGCACATGCAGTAAAATCTTGTCCCAGCAGTGAGAATCCTGAAGCAATCCAGGTCATAGGACTGTCTCAGGCTTCAAGGGTGAAAAAGCTGGGGGGTGCTGGGACTTCCCTGGGGATCCACTGGTTAAGAATCCACCTTCCAAAGCAGGGGACACAGGGTTGGATCCCTAGGAACTAAGATCCCACATGCTGAGGGGCAGCTAAGCCCACGGGCTGCAACTGCTGAAGCCCCAGAGCTGGCACAGTGCAACTCGAGAGTCCTCAGGCCACAATGAAAGGTCTGCGTGACCGCAAAGAAGGTCCCACGTGCCACAACTAAGACTCCAGGCAGCCAAATAAATAAATGAATAAACAAATATTTTTTTTAAAGTTGAAGGGTTAGGTTAAACAGGTGATCTTGGAAGGACAAAAGTTGTCCACCTAGCCCACAGAACTTCTTGATCCTATTGTGATGAGATATTACCTAGGGCATGTTTAATTGTGCTGTCAAGAAACCCATACTCACCCATTTATTCTTTTCTGAAAAAAGCTGTTGATCATACACATCTTTCACACGCACAGGGATCACCCAGGATCTTGATCAAGTGCAGAGTCTGACTCAGGAGGTGTGGGTGAGGCCTGAGATGCTGCATTTCTAATGAACTCCCAGTTGCTGCTGGTCCATGGATCACACTTTCAGCAGCAAGGGTATACAACATGGGTGAGGAGGCAGGGAAAAAGGCATATAACTTTTTCTTCAATATCGAAAAATAGGGACTTCCCTGGTGGTCCAGGGGCTAAGACTCCATGTTCCCAAAGCAGTGGGTAAGCGTTTGGTCCCTGGTCATGGTATTAGATCTCATCTGCTGCAACTGAGAGCTTGCATGATGCAACTAAAGATCCCACATGCCACAAGTAAGACCCGGTGCAGCCAAATAAATATATAAAAACATGTAAAGAAATATCGAAAAAGAAACAGATGTCCAGACCTAGGCAAGCCCATTCTAACTTGACTTTGTTCAAGAGATGAGTGGCTGGGGTAGTTTCTCCATAAGGTAAATATTTCTGTAGCTTCCCCCACAAGGTGATGATGCAGGGGCCATTTACTACTGTGTGGAAAGGAAATAATGATTTATCCAAACCGAGACAAGCACAAGATGAGCACCAGCATTTGGACAGGCGGGGACAACAGATTAGGTGAATATTAGAGGTGGAGTAAAAGGGTTGAGTTCTGTTTCTTTGAGCCCACCATAGGTCACTGCATCGGAATCATCTGGGATGTTATTTGAATGCTGACTCCTGGGCTCCACACCTTACATAATGAATCATGATCTTTGCAAGGGGCCTGTGAATCTGAATCTTTAATAAGGAACCATCTAAGCAATTGTTACACATGTTAAAATTCAAAAAGCATGAGTTTAGAGACTTTGAGTTCTCTGATAAGACTATCATTTGGTGATCTGACAATACATTACATTGATAATGGTGTGATGGTGGTAGCCCCAATCTATGTGTGTGTATATGCATGTGTGTATGTGTGTATATGTGTGTATGAACTTGTGTGTGTATGTGTGTGTGTTTGTGTGTGTATGAGTGTGTGTATTTGTGTGTGTATGTGCATGTGTGTATATGTGTGTGTATGTGTGTATGTACTTGTGTGCATGTGTGTATGTGTGTGTTTGTGTGTGTATGAGTGTGTATGTGCATGTGTGTATGTACTTGTGTGTATGTGTGTGTGTGAGTGTGTATGTGCATGTGTGTATGCGCACGCATGTGTGTGTCTGTGTGTATGTATTTGTGTGTGTGTCTGTGTGTGTATGTATTTGTGTGTGTGTGTGTATGTGTGTGTCTGTGTGCGTGTGTGTGCATGTGTGTGTCTGTGTGTCTGTATGTGTGTGTACGTGTATGTGTGTGTGTGTATGTGTATGTGTGTGCGTGTGTGTATTTGTGTGTGCATGTGTGTCTCTGTGTCTGTATGTGTATGTGTGTTATGTGTGTGTATTTGTGTGTGTGTGTATGTGTGTATGTGTGTGTGTGCGTGCGTCTGTGTGTGTGTCGGTGTGTGTGTATGTGTGTGTGTGTGTGTGCATTTGCGTGTGTGTCTGTCTGTGTGTGTATGTGTGTGTGCGCGCACACACTCAGTCCTGTCTGACTCTTTGCAACCCTATGGACTATAGCCTGCCAGGCTCCTCTGTCTATGGAATTTTCCAGGCAAGAATACTGGAGTGAGTTGCCATTTCCTCCTCCAGGGGATCTTCCCCACCCAGGGATTAACCTCAAAAATCTCTTCCATTTCCTGCATTGGCAGGCAGGTTCTTTACCACTGTACCACCTGGGAAGTCCAGCCCCAATCCTTATATTGCCCTAAGATATTCTAGGATTTCAACATTCGTTTCTTACCAAGATCTTGAAGGAATCTTTGGGTTCCTATAAATATGCTTAGAATCCCCTGATGATCTGAACCTATTCTTGGTGTTTCTTTGGTTGATATTCAGTAAATACCACTAGTACGTATATAATGTAGCCAAGTCAATACTATTTCCACAATTTGTACACGTAATGGAGTATTGAATAATTTCCTCCTCTATGTAGCAAGTAGAATCAACCAGATGAAGTAAATTGCTACCAAAACCTACAGTGACTTACTTGGATTTATTTTCTTCCACCAATCCGTGGAAAAATGAGAACATCTAATAGAGACAAATAAATTCATGATATCGCCAGAATGAATACCACCCTTGACTAAGTGACTGTTTGGGGAGAACAATGGGCATTCGGGAGTCTTTTTCAGGCTGGATGAGGTGGTGGTCCCTCCAGCACCCGCTACTGAGCTACAATTGTATGTAGGATTGTGTGGCATCCTAAAGGCATTTCTGTGTAGTTTTTTTTTTTATCAGAGAACAGCAGAAGTTTACCAGAACCAAAAATACTTTTCTTCACATTGTTAAGAGGACTTTCATGCTTTTCACCCATTCTTTAGAAAATGAAAAGCTAATGCCATGTAATCACAATTTCCTGGGATCCTGAAAAACCCTTAAAGAGGCACATTGATGCTCTCTGAATGGGAATACTGTACCACATTTCGGATTGGTTCTGTTGTGGGGGTCCTTGACACTCATGTGCTCAAACCAGAGTTTTCAAAGGTTCCTTTTGTGTCCCAAACACCCAGACAGTCTGATTTCAACTCTGCATGTGCTTCTGCATGAATGCAGATGTACTTTTTTTTTTAAGGGAAGAAAAGGAAACAATTAAAGCCAATAGTAATTACCTCAATACTTCGGGCTTGAGATGATAAGAATTTCATTTCTGTATGTGCATAAAATGTATTATCTTATAGTGGTATTGAAAAACCACACAGTTTTGCCATTTCTAGATTTACTATTAATAAAACCCAACCAAATACCCTATAAAATGAACTTTATTCAAAGCAGAGATAAGCAGAATGTTTTCTGGCCCCATCCATATTTAATTTAGAGACAAAATAACGTGCCTGTGTTACTAGATATGTTAGACTGTATTTTGAAACCGTGTTATTCTGCTTAGGCTGCTGAGATCACCTCCTCCTACTTGTATCTTCAAATATATCCTTGGAGTGTATGATTATATTCAGAATCCTGAGGGGTTTCCAGGAGCCTGATTGATTCCCAGGAAAACAGCCGTATAAAGCCAGACTTGGTTTGTGGCGTTCTCCCGGGCATGCGCAACAGCCAGCATATCATTGGCGGCTCAGCGGTAAAGAAACAGCCTGAGAAAAAACAAAAAAGAATCTGCCTGCCAGTGCAGGAGATGGAGGAGACTCGAGTTCGATCTTCGGGTCAGGAAGATCCCTTACAGGAGGAAATGACAAGCCACTCCAGTATGCTTTCCGGGAAAATTCCACGGACAGAGGAGGCTGGTGGGCAGTGCAGTCCATGGGGTCGCAAAGAGTCGGACACAACCGAGCCAGCACACCAAGCCTGTTGCATCCTGAGAAACCGCCCCAGAGCGTCAGCCGCAACGTGATGAAGCAGGCTGGCCTGGGAAACGCTAAGGCCGTGCTTCTGGGCAACCGGAGATGTTGTTGGTTCTCCGAACAGGAAGCGGCCTTTGCTGCCAAAAGGGACATCAAACCCGTTTGCAGATCAAGGCCAAGCACGAAGCCGTTGGGTGGGAGAGTTGGGGAGCCGCAGCCCCAGCCTGCCGAGCTCTGAGTCGATAAGCAAGTCCATAGCTGTCTGAAACAACAAGCAGTGTTTTGACAGGAATAACACAAGCCACCCAGGAAAGGGGCGCTTCGGGGCAGGGCACGCTCCACGGGCGCCCTCGGGAGGGTGAAGCCACCGCGTGTTAGAGCCGGATAGGTCTCACTGCAGAGCTCAGCAAGTTTCAACACATCTTGTCATGACCGTCATGAAGTCTGGTGTCAGAAAATCACCTCTAAGATGCGATGTGGGGAAACGTGGGTTCATCCGACTTGAGCAAGAGAAATTGCCCGGAGAGGATGAACCCACTCCTACCCACTTGGCTAGGCCCTGTTTGAGTCTGGGTGTGGTACGTGTGATTCTAGCGTGTCTGAAGAGTGCGTTAGTTTGAATTGGTCACATAAACAGATTTTGATTATGTAGGAGCCACCGTGGTTTCGTGGAAAGGAGATGAATGACAAATAGTTTGAGGGCTGCAACTTCTGCAAAAAGACTTTGAGAAATATAAGCTCGTGATAAGGATATTTATTGCAGACCCTAGTACGTAGTGTCAGTGGGAAGCCTAGTGGAACGTACGGGAAGCGGGAGGGGAAAGGTCAGCCACAGTGAACTTTAACCTCCTGCGACGTCCTCAGCGCTGACTCGGCGTGATGAGCGGCCCGCCCAGGAGAGACCCTGCGACACTGCGGCGGCTTCGTCTTCAGCGAGGCCGTGCCGCAGTGGGCTAAGGGCCGGACGGCCGGCTTTACGTGCCAGCCCCGTCACTTCCTGGCTGTGTGGCGGCTCTGTCTCCTCACTTGCACAAGAGGGACAGCACCATACCTGTGTCATAGGAAAGGGGGAAACTAAAAGAATTTTAAAATACCTTAAGCACTTAGTATAAAGTATACAAGTGAAAGTGAAAGTCGCTCAGTCGAGTCCGACTTTTTGTGACCCCATGGAATTCTCCAGGCCAGAATACTGGAATGGGTAGCCATTCCCTTCTCCAGGGGATCATCCCAACCCAGGGATCGAACCCAGGTCTCCCGCATTGCGGGCAGATTCTTTACCAACTGAGCTATCAGGGAAGTCCCAATTATTAGGTATTATTATCGACTACTACATTAATTGACATTTAGGAATCTGTGTATTCCATTACATACTGTGAACTAATTTTTTTTGGCAAATGATTAATCTATGTAAGCTGTATCACTGACAGTGAAATACCTACTAATTAGAATTCACAAGTTCTCAATCACTCCAGGAAAATGGAAATTTACTGCACAGAGATTAAGAAAATCCTGTCCTTGTGCTTCCTGAGGCCATTTCAAAAATACGTGGGGAGGTGACTTCCCTGGTGGTCCAGTAGCTAAGATTCCGTGCTCCCAGTGCAAGGGGCCAGGGTTCAATCCCTGGTCAGGGAAGTAGGTCCCACATACCACAACTAAGACTTGAGGCAGTCAAATGAATAAACAAATAAATAAACATTTTTAAAAAAATACCTGGGGAAATCTTAGAGTTCTGTACATTACTGAGTTTCATACATTATGGATTTAGTTCTTACTGTTCATGTAAATATAATTTCATACCACCTGAAGGAAAGTAGTTCAGACTGCCCAGATCGGGGTAAAGAATCTGCCTGGCAATGCAGGAAACACCACAGAGGCGAATTCGATCCTGGATTTGGAAGACCCCCTGAAATAGGAAATGGCAACCCACTCCAGTATTCTTGCCTGGAAAATTCCAGGGACAGAGGAGCCCGGTGGGATACAGCCCACGGGGTCGCAAAGACCGGGACACAGCTGAGAGGCTGACCTACGCACGGAAGAAAATAGTTCAGATCGTAAACAGCAGAAGCACTAGATTTCATGTGCGCTGACAGTTCTTGTCCAGCAGGGGGCAGTCCACTCATTAAAACCAAAGAGAGGGACAATAAAATCTGTAATTAAAAAAAAAAAGCACACCTCAAGTTAGCACATCTTTCAGTTTCAATAAATCTTTTACTAGACCTACAGTCACATAGCAGAATTGATCATTGTTGTAACCCTCTGGTAAATGGCCGATCAAGAGACAAGAAAGCAAGAGGAGGTACTAATCTGCAATCCAGTCTCAAATCTAGCATACCCTATGGAGTGAAATGGACCAAAGCAGAATTCACTGTACAGAACAGGATTTAAATGCAAGAGAACCAGTGACGATTAGTGGGACAAGTATACTTCAAGTACTAGTGATATTATATTCTGGGACTCCCCTGGTAGCTCAGCTGGTAAAGAATTCGCCTTCAATGCAGGAAACCCCGGTTTGATTCCTGGGTGGAGAAGATCCCCTGAAGAAGGGATAGGCTCCCCACTCCAGTTTTCCTGGGCTTCCCTGGTGGCTCAGATGGTAAAGAATCTGCCTGCAATGCCAGAGACCTGGGTTCGATCCCTGGGTCAGGAAGAACCTCTGGAAGAGGGCATGGCAACCCACTCCAGTATTCTTGCCTGGAGAATCCCCGTGGACAGAGGAGCCTCGAGGGCCACAGTCCACAGGGTTGCAAAGACTCAGACAGGACTGGGTGACTAAGCGCAGCGCAGCACACAGTATATAATGCTCATCAGAGAGTGTCTTACGTCTCCTGCTTTCTCTCCAATGTGGTAAGAAATACAGCGCCTACAGAAGGAGAGAAAGTTGAAAAAGTTGGCTTAAAGCTCAGCATTCAGAAAACTAAGATCATGGCATCCGGTCCCATCACTTCATGGCAAGTAGATAGAGAAACAGTGGAAACAGTGGCTGACTTCATTTTCTTGGGCTCCAAAATCACTGCAGATGGTGATTGCAGCCATGAAATTAAAAGACGCTTACTCCTTGGAAGGAAAGTCATGACCAACCTAGATAGCATATTAAAAAGCAGAGACATTGCTTTGCCAACAAAGGTTCGTCTGCTCAAGGCTATGGTTTTTCCAATAGTCATGTATGGATGTGAGAGTTGGACTATAAAGAAAGCTGAGTGCCGAAGAATTGATGCTTTTGAACTGTGGTGTTGGAGAAGACGCTTGAGAGTCCCTTGGACTGCAAGGAAATCCAACCAGTCCATCCTCAAGGAGATCAGTCTTGGGTGTTCACTGGAAGGACTGATGCTGAAGCTGAAACTCCAATACTTTGGCCACCTGATGCGAAGAGTTGACTCATTTGAAAAGACCCTGATGCTGGGAGGGATTGGGGGCAGGAGGAGAAGGGGATGACAGAGGATGAAATGGTTGGATGGCATCACTGACTTGATGGACATGAGTTTGAGTAAACTCTGGGGGTTGGTGATGCACAGGGAGGCTTGGTGTGCTGCGGTTCATGGGGTTGCAAAGAGTCAGACATGATTGAGTGCCTGAGCTGACTGATAGGAGAACAGCTGTAAGCTTCTCAGCAAGTACATACATAAGGATTACTAGTGCACATTTTGGCAAACCTGAAGGACTTCACATCCAAATCAGTGGTCATACTTCACATGCCCAGAATTGATATTTAGGCCTAGAAGAAACTTGCCCCGCTGCCAGAATACAGAGACTATAGTAAGTGACATAATGAAGCTAAACATTTAAAACTTTGAGCTTTTTTTTAGAATTTGATGAAGCTGATGCTGTAAGTCCATGGATCACACTTTGTGTATCAGAGAACTAACAGTTGGGTTCAAATGTGCTATACTTTCAATTAACCAGGAACTGGTTGAGTAGAGTAGAAAGATCAATGATCTCAGTGTTAAAAGAGTCAAATGTGAATTCTAGCATCTTTGCTTTTCAGTTATGTAGCCTCGGATAATATATATGTCAGAGAGTTCTGGAAGACTATAAAGGGCAAATAATTTAAGACATAAAGAAGAAATAAAGTCAAACTAGATCTACCTGTCTTTCTACCATGTAAAGCGTGGGCATCTCATGCATTCATAAAGCCTTCCCAATTACAAAGCACCTTTTCAGCGCACTGTCTCCCCAGAAGACCTTCCTCAGATGAAATTTTGCAAGTCAAATGAGGTATTCACGTGAAGCCGTTGGATGTTGCCTGAGCATCAGAGCAAGCACATGATAATTGGCAGGTGTACTTATTCTAGTTTGGTCTTCCAACCAACTTGTGCCCTGGAGACTGGCATCTTCCACATTGCCAGATTTTGAAAAAGTGAGGTCCAAGAGAAAAAAGGGACGTGTCCAAGGTCACAGAGCTGCCATGTTAGAACCTGGGCTTGAGCTCAGGTATGTCTTCTCTGCTTCTAGAGCATGCTCCTAGGCACTATTCATGATGAACACGAGCAGTATCGTAAGGAGGATATGTTTTCCTTAAAGAATATAACAAAGTAAGAGCCCACGTCAGACGCCCCAGGACTGGCTCTCCCAGCCTTGGGGTCCCGGCCTTGTCGTCTCCCGGACTCCCAAGTGCGCCGTCAATGCCTCAGTACGGAGCCGAGGTTCTCCCCTCTCCACCCCCCATCTTTATTTAGGTGTAATTGACATATAACATCGTGTAAGTTTAAGGTGCAAGCAGGGTCTTTTAATCTTTGACACACGTAAGAACGCCCAAGTGAGTTGTAAAAAGTACTGGGGTTCAGATTCCAAACCGGCCTAATGAAATCAGAATATTGCCCAGATTTCTTTCTCTTCTCTGCCCACGGTGAGGATGCGTGAGGCTGGAGCTCAAAGCCGAGCCCTCCGTCTCCAGGATCGGTGCTCTTTCTGCTGCCACGTGGAAATATCATCAGTCTCCAGAAGTGAGTCTGCAGTTACCACCGGGCACCAGTCACCAAAAAACTAGACTTTAAAACACGGAAGACAGTCAAAGAGATGGACTGTTGGGAAAATGTAGAGTGTAGGAGACAAGCTACTTGAGGAGAAGTCAAACTAGAGAGGGATCCCTGTGCATATTACACTGGCTCACTTCTTCAGACACGGTGGAAGCAGGCCAGCATGAAGCACCCTCCTAGGGTGAACACAAAAGAAGAACTGACCCATGGAGCACTGCTTGACTGAACTGCCTCTCTGTGGAAGCTGAGCAACAAAACTAATTGTCATGATAGGCAGCTCTCAGATAAGACGTCCTTGGTGATAATCACTATTGCACAGAGATATGTGCTCTGATGCTGAGAAAATATTAATATTTTGCGCTTTTTCGGGGGGGGTGCCGTGCAGCACAGCTGGTTGGGTCTTAATTTCCTGAACAGGGATTGAACCCAGGACTTTGGCTGTGACAGTGTGGAACCCTAACCACTGGACAGCCAGGGAATTCCCCCACCTTTTTGTACTTAAAAGGGTGTAGAATAAAACATAAGTCTAAACTAGAATGTCTAGTAGAATCCATGGGGGCTTCCCTCATAGCTCAGCTGGTAAAGAATCTGCCTGCAATGCAGGTGACCCCAGTTCAATTTCTGGGTCAAGAAGGTCCCCTGGAGAAGGGAAAGGCTACCCACTCCAGTTTCCTTGGGCTTCACTGGTGGCTCAGACGGTAAAGAATCCACCTGCAATGCGGGAGACCTGGGTTCGATCCCTGGGTTGGGAAGACCCTCTGGAGAAGGGTATGGCAACCCACTGCAGTATTCTTGCCTGGAGAATCCCCATGGACAGAGGAGCCTGGTGGGCTACAGTCCCTGAAGTTGCAAAGAGTCAGACATGACTAAGCACAGCACAGTAGAATCCATTAACTCACACACTTTACTGGTCAAATTAATGGATATTCCTCAGCTCCAAACTTACCAATGAGAAAATGACATGTTTCACTAATATCAAGTCATCTTCAGAAGCGGAGATTCTCTATATAATCTTTAAATACGAAGGTCCCTTTTCATTACCTTCCAGTGACCATTCACTGAGTCTTCTCCTCACCCCTCAAGCCCGAATGCAATAAGCACTGCATCTCATGGGCTATGGGATGAGAACCATGGCCTAGAGGTTGGGACTGGAAGCCCAGGTCAGAACTGCCAAGACAATTCTGGATAGTAAGAGGGAAATCATTGAGATATCCTGGCCACTCACCTGGGGAGGATCATTGCTTCCTTTCAGGGTTGACATTGGAGGCAGAATCCCCTTCCCCAATATAGTTCCTCCTCCAGATTTGGTTCAAGTTCTCAAAATTTATCTCAAGTGGCTAAAGCCATTCTCTTCTCCAGGGGATTTTCCCAACCCAGGGATCAAACCTGGGTCTCCTGCATTTCAGGCAGATTCTTCACCATCTAAGCCACCAGGAAGTCCAAAGCAACAGTTAGGGCCTTACTTAAATATGTTCTTTTTTCCCTTCGCAAAATCCAACAAGATCACTCTACTCTGCATGTTCATAGATGTGTTTTATTGACCTTTGCCAGGACTCCGATGGGGAACCCTTTTTTCTAGTTGGTGTCCGGCTCCAGTAGGACTTCTGGGATGTGTAAGTTTCTATGTCCTGGGCTTATCATTGCCTTTTATGTAGAATGCTGCCCTGTGTGGAACCAGCCCAAGACGTATTTAAAAAAAGAAAGAAAAGATGGGCATGGCATTCCTATTTCGGGGGATAAAGACCAGAGGAACAAAAGTTGTAGGCAGCAACAATAGACCCTGTCAATTAGACTAGGTGGAGCTAAAGCAAATGAATGCATCGCTGAGGAAGATGGAACGTGGTCAGAGAGAGGCTGGAGGAATAGAAGCGCAATGGGAGTGACACTGATTATGCTGAAAGACCTTTAAAAGCACGTGTGCTGGTCCAGCAAAGTCCTGATAAAAAATCCTGCTCCCGGTCACCCTGGGATCACAAATAACCAGAATTCCAAGGAAAAGCGCCTGTTTAAATCTAGTAGGAGTCCACCAAATACCAGACTGGGCTCTTCTCTGAGGTGTTGGGATGGAAGGCGTTGTCTCACCTGATAAGATCTCAAGTGGAAAGAAGGAGTCAGTGCCTCTTTTGAATGCCCTGATAGAAGACAGGGCCTAAAACACACTCCTGTTTTAGAAATTTTATCACAAAGGGCAAGACGGGAAATATCGATTCAGAGAACATCACTTTTCTGCACTGGCTTCACTGGAGGGGGCTGTTTGTGTGTGCAAGGAGAGCTCTGAGATATATGGCTGAGCAGATCACATCATTTGTAGTGATTTATTAGTTAAGAAATAAAGCATGACAGGTGGGTGTGGTTGCCATAGAGTAATCACACCCCTAGGGTAACACTACGCTACACACAACCAA